>NC_133333.1:8074407-8143879 GCF_042186555.1 Aquarana catesbeiana | reverse complement strand
AATCCGGAAAAAATTTTGGATCATTTCTGTCAAAGCTGCGGAGCATTCCATCCACGGTCACTAGTAAAGGAACCCCTTGCAGGTCTACTGGGTTCTGTGAACAATCTTTCAAGCAGTATCGTAATATATTTTTGCAACTTTCTAAATTTCCAAAAAGAGACATGGAGACAGGTGCAGGAAGTACTTGTCCATCAGGAAGTAGCTGACAATGTCTTAAAAACTTACACAAGGTGTGAGGACTCAATTCAACAACAGGTACACCAGCTGATTTAAGTTCTTTGCATAGAAAGTCCATGAACCCTCCAAATGCTATATGCATGTTAATATTTTGGAGTAGATATCCAATCATTTTATATTGTTCTTGGGGAAGAAAGAAGGGCTCCTCTAAAATGCTGGGTTTCCAATACTTGACCACTCAACATGAATAAACTTCCTTACAAAGGTTTCTTTCTCTTCATGCTCCTTGTAAATTGGAATCACTTGTGCTTTCTTTTTAAAAATTGTCAAGTAGACTTCCTTAACTAAGATTTGCCATTGAGGTGGCACAGATTTTTTCACAGCTGGAAAATGAGCCAAATATGAATTCAAAAACGAACTGCAAGAGTCAACATTTGGAAAAATTAGTGGTTCCCCTTTAAATTTAGTAAATATTTCACACAAGCACTTGAGAAGGCAACAGTAGAGTGGAGCTATAATGTCCGATAACAAAAACTCATTCCATTCAGTTTTTGGGCTATCACCATCCTCTATGCAGATGCCTCTCCTTGCTGAATCAACAATAAAATTTGCATTGACATGTACAGGGAGACCAGTTTCTAGAGGGAAAGGCAAGGTGCAGAAAGCTCGACCCTTCCAGTTGCTTGGAAGATGGAACTGGGTTGCTACAGCACCATGGGGAATCATTGTTTGATGTAAACGACCAGAAACTTTCCTCAGGGTGTCCAGGCCTTCTGTACCCACCTGCTTGGCTATAAGCCAGTCAGTTGCTCTGCTAGAGTCATTTCGAGCTATTTTCAGTCTGTATATCACTAGGAATGGTGAGGTGTCAGACAAATGTGCAAAATTCCCAGCCAGCTTGGAAAACTTTTGTTGAAAAGAAGACAACATTTCTTTATCCCGGTCATATATTTTAGATTCAATTGAGAGGATCTCATTAAAATGTCCACCGGTAGTAATTTCAGAAAATTGTATTCTCCTGATATTATTCAAGAACAAAATCATGTTGTCAGCATCATTCTTTAATTCCTCACACATACATCTAATGTCCTCCAGCGTTGAAGTTTGGTCACTGATTTTGGACCGCGACACTGTGTTGGCCATCCTTAGCGGTAGACGAAAAAGAGTGCCCTCATCCAGTTTGAACTCCGAAGGCAAGAATGTATCATACACGTCCGCAAATGTGATCTTAAATTCGTTATTCACAGAGAACATGCCACCTGGGCTGGTTTCATCAGCGCTTTCCAAAAACATAAGATTAGGGTCAAAGGTGCAAAAGGTGGCGTCACCTGTGACAAAAGACGGACAATCAGTTATGTGGTATACGGAATTAAAGCCAAGTCCAAACTTTCCAGTTTTGTCTAATCGATCTTCTTTGCCACCTATTCCCAGCTGCTGAATTCCATCAATATCTTTAGACTCAAATATTTTGTTGTTGTAAACACAAAGAGCCGGACCTTGTAATTTATTCCACTGATCTCCAAAAGTCCTTTTTGTCTGATGAGTTCTGCAGTCCAACACAAAATGAATTTCAGAAGCTTCGGAATCATCTGCGTTCTGAATGAGTTCCTTCAAAATATCTTTCTTTGAGGAGTACTCCTTTATAATGTTCTTAATACGGGTGGTGAGCTGCTCCCTGGCACCAAATTGTGAGACCCACTTGGTCAGACCACCGACTTTCAATTTTTGAAGGGTGTAGTGAATTTTTGTTTTGACCCCCAACATTGATACCACAGCTCGAGGAACAAGCTCATGGCAGAAATGTAGGTTTTCGTCACAGGGAAGCCAGGGAGTATCATAGTAAAAGATTGTATCCACGTGACGCAATACGCCTTGCTTGTCTGGTAAAAAAACGAGCTGCCTATCTATCAGATTATGTGAATTTAGAGTCACCAAGCTGTGATTAATTAAGTTCAATGCCAGTTGGAATTCACTTGCTAAAAGAGGTCTTCCTCCTTTCTCTACAGCCATCTGTTTCAAAACGGAAAGGTAATCTTTAGTAGAAAATTCCTTTTGAAGTCCGACACAAGCCCAGAGATCATTGAAGGTTTCATAGTCTTTTGGCAATTTATGCAAAAAAGGGAGTGCGTAAAAGGGGACCTTCTTTGCAACCACTTTCACTGGGACAAACTCATCATCAGCGTAGACAAAAGGCATACTAGAGGCTTTCTCCTTTACTCGGGCAGCATAATTCGGCTGTTTATGAACCTGTTTATTTAAAAAACTGTAGCAGCTTTTGGCAACCTGAGACATTTCTTCTGAATTTAGCAAGGTTGGTGCTTTGCAAGCTTCTTCCAGTTGAGATAGCACAGTGGAGAAAGAAGGAGACTGATCAAGCCCTAAGAAGGTCAGCAACAGTTCGGACAACTTGACTTTTCCCAAATTTTCTTTGCCTAGCACTGGTTCCACCAGGCAGACAAGTGCTCTGTGCTTGTAATGATAAAGTCCTTTTGATTTCATCAAAGTCAGATTTCCTGAGACATTTTCTTTTTGAGGTGGTATTGCAGGAAGAAATATGATGTCTCCAAATTCTACACAATGAACAGCATTGGGTTCTTGTTGAAGTAGGTCATTTAACAATTCCAAAACGCAACAGATTTGTTTTAGAGCTTTTGTTCTGTCAATCCTCCAGACATCTGGTATTCTGCTGGCTCTTGCCATGAGCTCTTCCATGGGTAATCTGTCCTTCAGCATCCCTAAAATCTGTAAACGTGCCAGTCTTTTTGGTTTGAGAAACTCATCTCCTTCAGGAAAACGTCCTTCTTCGGGATCATACAGTATAGAGACTTTTCCCGTTGGATTCACCAGTTTTCCAATTAGCTGCAATTTCCCGTCAGATGATGGAATGCAAGGTTTTGATGACAGTATGCTGTCCAGAATTTTATTTTGAAGATCAATGGCATAAAGTACTAGCATATCTCTATCTTTTGCATTTATGACATCCAGATTTTCAAGAAGGATCTCTCTGTAGAACCTTTCAGTACTGTAAAAATTATTCTGCAGCTCCTTGAGGCAACCACAGGCACTGAGACTTTCCCTCACCCATTGGGGAAGGCTTACTGACAAATTTGGCTTTTTAAGAGCAGAGGAGAACACCTTTTTGGCAATGCTTTGAATGGCAAAGTTTTGAAAATCTTCTAGTTCGAGAAAGCAAGCTTGTTTTATGGTGCACCACTCCTGACCATTGCTAACGAGGGTGGGGAGGAAATTTCCAAATCCAAAGGTTATTGCCTGGTAGAAGCTTTTCACAGCTCTCATGAAGAATGTGTTGACTTTGCTGATGTCTGGCCAGAAGGTGTAGTAGTAGTAGTCCTTCAAGTCACCGTTCTGGTGTAGTATCTGCATCTGCGACAGGGCAGTGATGGCAGCGACTAGTAAAGCATCACAGAGTAGCTTCTTATTCCAGTCACCCTTTACAGTTGTGTCCCACAGGTTTTTCCGATTGGACATGACGGCGAAAGCTGCATTTATATGAAAAGGAAGTCCAGAGGACACTGGGAGTGGAAGGAAACAGAACACCATCCCCTGGAAGTCTTCTAAATCTGGGGCCCATTTTCCAGTGCTGTGATCTTTCTTTAGTGGAATGGCAAGTCCAGAAACTGGATAAGAAAAGATATTGTCATCTTGCATGAACATCTGTAATGATTCCATGACTCCAAGGCTAGATTGTATAAGATAGTATTTATGGTCATCTTCCATAGCTTTCCGCGTGCTAATTTTTATGACTTTTGATGTGGTGATGTCCACCAAGGTTTCTGTGGGCACAATCAATTTTTTGGAGACATCTATTTGCTCTTTTTGTAAGAGAACAGTCTGAGGGACAGTCAGCCTTCCAAGGATATCTTTCCGAAGATGCACTTTGGTCAACTGATCTTCAGGGTTAGATCCCTTATTTAGGCAATTTAATTCCACTTCTTTGACATTATTTATGAAAATCAAGAGAATATCTGCAAAGCTCTCAAAATCGCTTATGAGCTTGTTGATCTCTTCCTCTCTAAATGCTTGGTGACAGATTTTTGATTTGTTTGCTTCTTCTTCACTCCGAAAGGGTAAGCGAATAAGAGTCCCATCGAAGTTAAAAGGTTGTGCAAAGTTGCAACCGAATACGCCAATGAACGGCTGGAACTGGCCAGGAAAAGTATAAAGGGGTTTTGCATTCTTTTGAAGATTCAGCTTCATTCCCGGGTTATTGATCGGAATGTGTTTCTGCAAGTGATTCACATTTGGGTCAAATATGATTAAGGTGGATCTGCTCATAATCGCTGGCACATCGGTAATATGGTACACAGTATTAAAACCCAAGCCGAATTTTCCAATTTTTTGCGTCTGAGTTTCTTTAGTGGCTGCTCCGATGCGGGTAATGTTGATAAAATCCGTATCTGTGAATTTGCTGTCGTTATAAGACCACAAGGCCGGCCCATGACAGCTAGCCATGCCTGGATCTATTAGGGTTTTCCGGGAGTCCAAATTTTGTCTCCTATCCACCAAGAATTTGCAAACTGTTGCATCTGCATCATCTGCATTTTGTAAAAGTTCTTTAAAAACTTCAGAGTGTTCACTGTATTCTCGAAGGATGTTTTTAATGCGAAGAGTCACTGGTTCATTGGGGCCCCAGGCTTCAAAAAACTCTGGCTTCAAGACCATGGTGCTCAGAAATTGGATCTTCAGAAACTTTGCTGTTGCCATAGAAACTTCATCATGTACAATAAAACAATCTATATCTGTAAAGTTATCAGACAAATTCTGTTTATCAATGTCACAGAAGAGAGTTTTAGAGAGTGGTTTGAGGCTAAATCCATTGTTTTCAGACTGGACTGGTATAGGAAGGTCATCTGTTCCCTGTATAGAATTTGTTTTCATCCAGTCCAAGACTGAGAGTGCAAGTTTCAAGTCTTTGTAAGTGCGGACATTGGAACAAGCATCACCTAAGCGGTCTTTTACCGTATGCAGTACATTGACGACATCTTGGTTTGATAACGTTTTCTTTACCCCACATTTTGAGAAAAGATTTTGGTAAGTCAAGTAAGCGGGTGGAACTTTTTTAGTAAAGAAGCTTAAATCCAAACCTTCAGGATAGGACAAAACAATTTCATCTGGGTAGGAAAAACTATCTCCATTCCAAATCATGACTTCCGAAAGAAGATCATCGTGCAGCTGGCAAAGGTTATCTTGTATGTATTTGTAAATATTATGAAGTTTCCTTTCAAGAGAGTACTGATCCATCTGAGAATATTTTTGACTGAGGACGTAAAGGCTTTCAATCACTTTTGCAGAAGGTGGTGGTTTGCATAAGCCAAGGCGTGTACTTGCCTCTTTCTTAAAATCTTCAGTTAGAGACATTGAAAATTCCACTATGTCACGGTAGGCAACGTCTCTGAGGTTTTCTGGTTCACCAAAAACCATCTGTGAGTTGTGATTTTCAGCTGGGACCCAGGAAAGATTGCAGAGTCTCTTTAAGTTGCCTGGAGTAATCTGAGACAAAACCGCTGTTTCATTGCAAACCACTATGAGAGCTTTGGCCTTTCTTAAGGAGCTCTGGCCCTTTTCTTTCCTCTTGCTACTTAAAGTTTCAGCAATCTGCAAAACATCATTGGGTGTAATTTTGTGGATAGAGTCTTTAATCCCCAATTGCTTCAGTGATGTTAAAATCAAATCTTCGCGAAAGTTTGAAGGGGGAAAATGATGTGCGTCAAACAGTTCTTTCAGTATGTCCACGTTTGGATAAAAGAGAGAAGACGGTGGTTTGAGGCTACCGTCGCACGGAATAAAGCTAAGGCTTCTGCATAGGTTCCTCAGCTTGTCATTCTGGGTAAATAGCACATGTCCATTTCTCAAGATCCACAACATTATCTTCTCAATTTCAGCTGGGTAAGCAGAGTAGCTACCATTTTGGATGGCTTTTGTCATCAGTAGAGCCACATCCTTTGCATTGAGCAATCTGATTTGCATTAGTTGAAGAAGCCTTCGGTCTGAAGCATCTCTGCATTTTATTAACACATCTGGAAACATTAGGCTGTCCAAGACAGCGGGGACTGTGCCCTTGTCTACGGCTGCTAAGTGGACAGCAGCCACCAGTTTTGAGGACGGGGCCGTAATACAAGGGGCGCTGCAGAAGATTGGCAGCTTGTACAGAATTTCCAGCTCTGGAGATGTGAATGAGTAGGCCTGAGAAAGGACTTCACAAAACAGCTTTATATGTTCTTTAGGGGCATCTGTAAGTATCTTTGTAACCTGATCCAGATTTAAATGTGACAAAGTTTTCAGGATGTTATTTGGCGTTGGTGCTAAAATGTACATGTCCAGGTTTTTGTGCCACAGCCAAGAATTCTCTTCCTGTATGATGGTGCAACCAGCTTTCTCCAGTAACTTGGAGGTACAGTCATCCAAGAGGAGCCCGTCTTGTTTTTTCAGAAGCAACGTTGTTTTCTTTTTCAGCCGCGCAAGTTGAATATTTGATGACTTTTCTGTGACTTTATTTAGTGGCACAATCGGTTGGTTTTCAAAGTGATGCAGACTGGAATATCTTTGGAGGAAGGTCCAGAGAGTATTGATCCATTGTACCGGTGGACTGTCCCGGTCTTGGGGGTTCCAGTTGACAATATCAAGATGGTTTCTCCACCTCTGAGGAAGAGCTTCATGTAGTCTCCCAAGAACCACATCTTCATTTAAGCACACAAGATTCTTGAACAATTCTAAAGCAGAAATAAATTAAGCAAAAGAAGTTTAATCTTGGGGAAATACAGAGGATTGAAACAAACCCAATACAACTGTAGTTGTGCCTTAAAACGCATCTAAACCCATATACAAAATTATATTTCAGGTTTTTAGATGCAGTGACTGTATACGTTTTTGTTTTTCAGGTTTTTTAACTCCTTTCAGTTAAAAAAAATGAAACAAGAAACTCTGCACCATAAAGATTATTCCTCCTCCGTGAAAAAAAAAAAATGTAAATAATGTTCGGTTCGCGCCAGAACTCTCGAACATCGCCAATGTTGAACCCTGAACCCTATTAAAGTCTATGTGACTCGAACTTGAAATGTCAAAAGTACCCATTTTGAAGGCTTATGTGCAAGATATTGCCCATAAAAAGGATACGGGGACCTGGGTACTGCCCTGGGGGACATGCAAACACATTTTGGGCCTGGTATGGATTTTAAGGAATGCCAAAAGGTTTTTAAAAAACGGCGTGGGTTCCCCCTCGAAAACCATACCAGATTCTTATCTGAGCATGCAGCCCAGCAGGTCCTGAACCATACTTACCACATGCCCTCAACAAGGGGGGGTGCTTTGGGGTGCCCCCCACCATAAAGCAACTTGTCCCCATGTAAATGAGGACAAGGGCCTCATCCCGACAACCCTGGGCTGTGGTTGTGGGGGTCTGCGAGCAGGGGGCTTATCGGGACTTGGAACTTGGAACCCCCCCCCCCCCATGTGAATGAGTATAGGGTACTTGGGACCCTTTTTTTATTTTATTTTATTTTGACACTTTTTTTTGGTGAATGGGTAGGGGTGCCCCCTACTCACATAGGGGGGCCAGGATCTGGGGCCCCCCTGTTAAATATGGCTTCCAAATTCCGATAAGCCCCCTGCCTGCAGACCCCGACAGCCACAGCCCCCCCCTGCCCCAAAGCACCCACACTCACTCGTCCACCCCTTTCCTGACCTGCCGGGCTGCATGCCTGGTTAAGGGTCTGGTTAGGATTTTGGGGGGGACCCCATGCCAATTTGTTTACATTTTGGTGTGGGGGGGTTCCCCTCGAAATTCATACCAGACCCTAAGGGCCTGGTGTGGATTGATGAGGGGGTGGTGGGTACTCCCACACCATCAGGAAGGCTGTAAGGGGCCCCATGATTTCTAACAGCAGTCCTGGTTATTGCCGGGGGGGATCTAGTGCGCCTGGGGTGGGGTCTGTTGTTGCTGGCTTGGATCTATTGTTGCTGGCTGCAGGGGATCTATTTTACTGCTTTTTTTTTGTAAATGCATGTGTGAATGGAGACTGAGAGATAAGCAGGAGAAATGTAACTGAAAAGAGTGCAGCACAGGAAGTTATCAGCTTACAAGATTTTTGGCAGGATCGGCAGGCATATTTTTGAACTTCTTGAACATACAGTATATAACAAAACCTTCTAATATTTTTGTAAAAAAATGAAGCAAAATAAGAAGTTCAGTGTTAAGGTTTCCCTACTATCTGGGTTATATTTATGACGTTAAGGATCTAACATTCATTAAACATTCGCTGCAGGTGTATCTATCTGGTGCATGTGTTTTCAATGACAGCGATTGATTCACCACCAGTGAATGTTTTTGAAAGTCGCAATCATGTTTTTTTTAATAAATATACAATTTTATATTACGGTATCTAAGCGGGATGAATGCACTTACTTGCTTTTCCAATCTTTGAGAAGAATGTGCGTAAATCTTCCGGTAAATCTTCAGGAATAAATCGATCTGCCAGTCCAGGCAATAAAATTCTGGAAGACATGGCGTCAAGCGGAATACGATTTTAAATCTCTCAAACGTGTTAGTAAAACTCTACATAATAACGCAACAACTTCATTTTACTTTTTTTGTTTTCTGGACAAATTTTGGATTTTCATTCGGTGGTAAATGGATATCTCTGAATTTCAGTTTTATTATCAAAGGAAGAAAAAAAAAATATAAAAACAACATTTTTTTTTTTTTTTTTTAATATAGCTGTATATTTCTTGTTATTCACACAACCTACCACCAAAGAACAGCCCAAAATAACTTCTCCTGCTGTTGGTGATTGCAGTAATATCACATATTTGAATACTAGTTGTTGTTTGTACCCCTAAGTACAGCCCAGATATCAATAATGCACATTTTGCTGTTTTTTTTTTTAATCCTACCTAAAACACACCGACACTGATACTAATTTTAAAAATGCAGCTTTTTAAATAAAATCCTACCTAAAATATGCTGACCCTGACCTTTGACCCTAGCCTTGACCTCTGACACTGACTTAGACCAAACCTTGATCTATTCTTGTTTTTTTAAATGTATATATATATATATATTTTTTTTTTCTTTTACACACTTTTGTTTGTTTACACCAGGGGACTCCAAACTTTCTAAACAAAGGGCAAGTTTACTGTCCTTCAGATTTTTTGGGGGGGGGGGGGCAGACTAGGGCTAGTGGGAGAAGAAAATGTCCTGGTGTCCAGTGGGAGTGAACAATCCCTATCATTGGTGTCAGCAGGAGCAATATTGCCCCATCATTAGTGTCAGTGGGAGGAATAGTGCCCCATCATTGGTGTCAGTGGAAGGAATAGTGCCCCATTGTGGTGTCAGTGGGATGAATAGTGTCCCATCATTGGTGTCAGTGGGAGGAATAGTGCCCCATCATTGGTGTCAATGGGGGGAATAGTGCCTCGTCATTGGTATCAGTGGGAGGAATAGTGCCCCATGATTGGTGTCAATGGGGGGAATAGTGCCCCGTCATTGGTGTCAGTGGGAGCAATAGTGCCCCGTCATTGGTGTCAGTGGGAGCAATAGTGCCCCGTCATTGGTGTCAGTGGGAGCAATAGTGCCCCATCATTGGTGTCAGTGGGAGGAATAGTGCCCCGTCATTGGTGTCAATGGGGGGAATAGTGCCCCGTCATTGGTGTCAGTGGGAGGAATAGTGCCCCGTCATTGGTGTCAGTGGGAGGAATAGTGCCCCGTCATTGGTGTCAGTGGGAGGAATAGTGCCCCGTCATTGGTGTCAGTGGGAGGAATAGTGCCCCGTAATTGGTGTCAGTGGGAGAAATAGTGTCCCATCATTGGTGTCAGTGGGAGGAATAGTGCCCTGTCATTGGTGTCAGTGGGAGGAATAGTGTCCCATCATTGGTATCAGTGGGAGAAATAGTGTCCCATCATTGGTGTCAGTGGGAGAAATAGTGTCCCATCATTGGTGTCAGTGGGAGGAATAGTGCCCTGTCATTGGTGTCAGTGGGAGGAATAGTGTCCCGTCATTGGTGTCAGTGGGAGGAATAGTGCCCCATCATTGGTATCAGTGGGAGGAATAGTGCCCCATCATTGGTGTCAGTGGGAGGAATAGTGTCCCGTCATTGGTATCAGTGGGAGGAATAGTGCCCCATCATTGGTATCAGTGGGAGGAATAGTGTCCCATCAGTAATGTCAGTCAGGGCCGGACTTTCCATTGGGCTTGACGGGGCTCAAGCCCATGGGCTCCGGCCAATAGGGGGCCCCGCCGGCCCCGCCCGTTCCGAAAGCCTCCGAGAGCCGCCGAAAGCCGCCGAGAGCGGCCGAAAGCCGGCTCTGTATCTCGGCGGCGCCATTTTTAAACTGAAAGGCTGCATTGATGGGCATTTAAATGTAAGTAATGTTTCCTTAAACTTCCCTCCTAAAAGTTTTTTTCCTTAAAATCCCCTCCTAAACTTGGAGTGGGTGTTATACGCCGATAAATACGGTAATTATCATTTTATCCATTTTTATTACTTTTATTATTCGTGGACCCAGGACGAATACCAGTACAGTATCCCCCACTTATACGCTTATATATTATCTACTTTTGTGAGTAGCCATTTGGCTGTTTTGTCCAATTAAACAGAAGTTCTTTAATACTGCACTGAGTCTGGTGCACCTTGTCCTTTTCTATTTCTGTTTTATAGAGCTGTGCTTATGTTTAGAAGGGTAGGGCCCGAAAGTGACTCAAGCCCAGAGGCCCCCACCACCCTAAGTCCTGCCCTGATGTCAGTGGAAAGAGTTCAACCTCCCCATTGGTGTCAGTGGAAGGAATAGTGCCCCATCATTGGTGTCAGTGGGAGGAATGGTGCTCCATCATTAGTGTCAGTGGGAGGAATAGTGTCCCATCATTGGTATCAGTGGAAGGAATAGTGCCCCATCATTGGTGTCTGTAGGAGGAATGGTGCCCGATCGTTGCCGTCAGTGGGAGGAATAATACCCCATCAGTGAGGTCAGTGGAAGGAGTTCTGCCCCGCACCAGTGTGAACCCAGCTCGCAAGGTGTCAAATATCAGACAATACAGTGCAGCCTTCATTGGTGTTTAGGGTGCTGTGTAGATCAATAAAATCAGGACTGGTAATCTTCTGAAAAAATTTATTAAAGATCCATTCCAAACTTGGTACTCGTTTCCCCTATTAAAAGCTGGAAAAAAAAACCTTTAAGCCTCATACACACGATAGGACTTTGTACAAACTTTCCCGTGGATTTTTGTACAAAGGGCGTTGGCCATAAGTTTGTATTGCATACACACGGCAGAACTTTTTCAGCCAACTTTCACCAAATCACGTGTTTTTTCAACTCTTTACCACCACCCTTTGGTCAACTTCTGTATTGTTTGATATTGTGTCAATCTCGCCGCTTTTATCGGCGAGATTGACACCTTGCAAGCCGGGTTCACACTGGTGCGGGGATCCGACTTGGATCCCCACCAATGCCAAGCACAGTGTTTGGTATGAATCATGAGGGGGAAGTCCACGCCAAATTTTAAATAAAAAACCAGCATGGGTTCCCCTCCAGGGGCATACCAGGCCCTTAGGTCTGGTATGGATTTTAAGGGGAACCCCCTACGCCGGAAAAACAGCGTGGGGTCCCCCCCAAAATCCATACCAGACCCTTATCCGAGCACACAGCCCGACCGGTCAGGAAAGGGGGTGGGGATGAGCGAGCGCCCCCCCCCCCCTCCTGAACCGTACGAGGTTGCATGCCCTCAACATGGGGATTGCGCCCCCCCCCCAAAGCACCTTGTCCCTATGTTGATGAGGACAAGGGCCTATTCCCGACAACCCTGGGCGTTGGTTGTCAGGGTCTGCGTGCGGGGGGCTTATCGGAATCCGGGAGCCCCCTTTAATAAGGGGTCCCCCAGATCTCGGCCCCCCACCCTATGTGAATGAGTATGGGGTACATCGTACCCCTACCTATTCACCTAGGGAAAAAAGTGTCAATAAAAAAAAACACTACACAGGTTTCTGGGGTCTTCTTCCGACTTCTCCGCTCTCTCCGGCCTCTTCTCCCAGTGTCCGGTTCTTCTCCCGCTCTCCGGCCTCTTCTCCCGGTGTCCAGTTCTTCTCCCAGTCTACGGATCTTCTGCTCTTCTGCCGCTCTTTTGCTAGCGGTGGCCCGGTCTTCTCCGCTGTCTTGTTCCTTCTTCCGATGTTGACACGACGCTCTCTCCTGCTGTAATGCTGTGTGGGCTGTGCGCAATGACTTATATAGGCATGGGGCGTGGTCACCGGGTGATGTCACCCAGTGACCCCGCCCTGTTATGGCGTCACAGTCCCGGGGCATGACATCACCCAGTGACCACACCCCATGCCTATATAAGTCATCACGCACCGCTCACACAGCATTACAGCGGGAGAGAGAGTGGTGTCAACATCAGAAAAAGAGAAGAAGGAACAAGACGGCGGAGAAGACCGGGCCACCGCTAGCAAAAGAGTGGCAAAAGAGCAGAAGATAGCGGAGGAGCCCAGCAGAAGATCCGGAGAGCGGGAGAAGTACCGGACACCGGGAGAAGAGGCCGGAGAGCGGGTGAAGAACTGGACACCGGGAGAAGAGGCCGGAGAGAGCGGAGAAGTCGGAAGAAGACCCCCAAAGTCGGAAGAAGACCCCCGGAGCTGCCTAATAAATTACTTTAGAAACCTGTGTAGTGTGTTTTTTTATTGACACTTTTTTCCCTAGGTGAATGGGTAGGGGTACGATGTACCCCATACTCATAAACATAGGGTGGGGGGCCGGGATCTTGGGGCCCCCTTATTAAAGGGGGCTCCCGGATTCCGATAAGCCCCCTGCCCACAGACCCTGACAACCAACGGCCAGGGTTGTCGGGAAGAGGCCCTTGTCCTCATCAACATGGGGACAAGGTGCTTTGGAGTGGGGGGGCTGCAGGGTGCCCCCCTCCCCCAAAGCGCCCACCCCCCATGTTGAGGGCATACGGCCTGGTACGGTTTAGGAGGGGGGGCGCTCGCTCGTCCCCACCCCCTTTCCTGACCGGCCGGGCTGCGTGCTCGGATAAGGATCTGGTATGGATTTAGGGGGGACCCCCACGCCGTTTTTTTTGCGTAGGGGGTTCCCCTTAAGATCCATACCAGACCTAAGAGCCTGGTATACTCCCAGAGGGGAATTCCCTCTCATGCTCGCTGCAATAGGAAAATCTGCTTTTCCTATTGCAGCCAGCGCGAGATGTACAGTACCCTGTCGCCGAGAACCAGCGCGATGGGATCACGCTGGAAACATTCTCGCGGCTGCGTACTGTAGTTTGTACAAAAGTCCGATGGTTTTGTGTACACCCGATCAGACTTTGCTCCATCTGACTTTTTTTGCCGGAAAGTTTGTGCATTCGCACAGCCAACAAAAATCAGATGAAAACAGAAAAAGTTTGTCCGATGGAGCGTACACACGGTCAGATGTTGCCCCAAAACAGCTAATTTGCATGTTTGTTGTCAAAAAGTCTGATCGTGTGTACGGGCCTTTAGACTGCATCTTATGGTGTGGAGCTCTTATTCACCCTTTGCTTCAATAATAGAAACCCGACAAGATGTTTTGGTCCTTCACCCAGGGCCGGTACAAGGCAGGGGCGGAAGGGGCGGATGCCCTGGGCGGTACGATTTTCTATAGGAGGGGAGGCGCAGGTGAAGTGCCGGCAATGTGCTTCACACCTGTCATTATACACACTATCCCTTGCCGCTGTACCCGGAACATTGCCTGTAAGTGTGCCGAGTACGCTCCTGCATCCGGCACAACAAGCCCTGGCTTCACCTCCCTTCCCTGTCAGCTTCATTGTTCACTCCCCCTACGGAGCAGCCTCGTAGTCCCAGCCGGCGGTGGGGTGGGAGGACTCAGAGGAGCGCGGAGAGCTGTGGCGGCGCTGCAACCTAGAGGAGCCGAGGAGCCTGGCTCTAGCTGGAAGTGGAAAGCAGTGTGGGTGGGAAGCGGGCATCTCTGAGCCGTGATCCCGGTCCTCTTCAGCAGCCTATCCCTCCCACAAGCTGCCGCACAGGCAAGTTTAGAAATCGTCTCCTCCTCAGCTCTGACAGGACAACATGAGGAGGAACGTCAGAAGATGGGAATCACAGAGCTCCGTGCTGTTCTGTATCTGAGGTCTGTGTATGAGGAAAGCTGAGGGAAAGGAGAGCTTCCATGAGGACACAAGGGGAGCAATGAGAGTATTTGTAGGGAGAAAATGATGACTTCTAGGTGGTTATAATATGGGGGAGGGGGTGTATTTGTGCTGTTGTGTTAGGAAGGAAATTCTGGGGGGGGTCTGCTGGGATGGGGAATTTGAGGGGTGCCAGGATAAGATTTTTTTCTAGTAGGGGTATTTGGGGGGGGGGGGGTTGTGCTAGAAGAGGTGATGGGGGGGGGATTTGTGCTAGGATAGGAAATATTGGGGCTGTTAGAAGGATTGGGGAGGAGAATTTATGCTAGGGATGATTGGGGGTATTTGTTCTAGAGGGGAAATTTGGGGGGAGGATTTGTGCTGGGAGGGGGATTTTGGGGGGTGGCAGGGGTAAGATTTGTACTGGGAGGGGGATTTTGGGGGGTGACAGGGGTAAGATTTGTTCTGGGAGGGGGATTTTGGGGGGTGACAGGGTTAAGATTTGTGCTGGGAGGGGGATTTTGGGGGGTGACAGGGGTAAGATTTGTTCTGGGAGGGGGATTTTGGGGGGTGACAGGGGTAAGATTTGTTCTGGGAGGGGGATTTTGGGGGGTGACAGGGGTAAGATTTGTTCTGGGAGGGGGATTTTGGGGGGTAACAGGGGTAAGATTTGTTCTGGGAGGGGGATTTTGGGGGGTGACAGGGGTAAGATTTGTGCTGGGAGGGGGATTTTGGGGGGTGACAGGGGTAAGATTTGTGCTGGGAGGGGGATTTTGGGGGGTGACAGGGGTAAGATTTGTTCTGGGAGGGGGATTTTGGGGGGTGACAGGGGTAAGATTTGTTCTGGGAGGGGGATTTTGGGGGGTGACAGGGGTAAGATTTGTGCTGGGAGGGGGATTTTGGGGGGTGACAGGGGTAAGATTTGTTCTGGGAGGGGAAAAAGAATTTGTGCCAGGAGAGAGGATTTGTGCCGTGGAGATGGGGGGGGGGGGGGATTTGTGCTAGGAGGGGGATTTGGGGGGGGGGGAGTTGTGCTAGAAGAAGTGATGGGGGGGGGAGATTTGTGCTAGGATAGGAAATATTGGGGCTGTTAGAAATGGGGATTGGAGGGGAGAATTTATGCTAGTAAGGATGATAGGGGGTATTATTTGTGTTTGGGGCCGATTAGGGCTCAATTTTTAAATTTTTTTTTGGAGGGGGGGGGCGCAGTTTGGTGTCTTTGCCCTGGGCGCTAAATGACCTTGTCCCAGCACTGCCTTCACCACATCATCCAAAACGAGGATATGACTTTAGCTCAATTTCCAATTCACACAGGCTACCCTAGATCAGTGGTCTCCAAACTGCGGCCCTTTGCTTGGCTTTATCCGGCCCTTGGGGTACTAGTCCTCCCACTGATACAAGTCACTATTCTGCCAACTGACACCAACAATATGGCACCGTTTCTCCCACTGACATCAACCATGGGGCACCATTTCTCCCACTGACACCAACAATGCAGCACCCTTTCTCCCACTGATATCACACACTATTTTGCCAACTGACACCAACAATGGGGCACCATATCTCCCACTGGCACCAACCATGGGGCACCATTTCCCTCACTGACACCAACAATGGGGCACCATATCTCCCACTGGCACCAACCATGGGGCACCATTTCCCTCACTGACACCAACAATGAGGCACCATTTCTCTCACTGACACCAACAATGGAGCACTATTCCTCCCATTGAGGTGAGACACTATTCTGCCAACTGGCATCAACAGCTGGGCACCATTTTTCCCATTGACATCTACCATGGGGCACCATTCCTCCCACTAATAACAATGATGGGCCACTATTCCTCCCCCTAATACCTAATGTTGGGATGTTTACTCCCACTGATGCCAAGAAAATTCCCACTCAAACTGGTCACAGTCCAGTCCCACTTAAAGTCTGATGGACAACAAACTGGCCCTTTGTTTAGAAAGTTTGGAGACCCCTGCCCTAGAGTATGGCACCACAGAAGTGAAGATCACAAAAAAAAAAAAAAATCTACACTTTGTTTCAGATATAATTATTATAAGTTAGTAACATTAATATTTCCCCACAGCAAGGCATGTTAGCACTCTATGGCTGGCTCACCTTGGGAAGTCTTTGCTGTCAATGTAGACCATGCCATTGCGTTCTGTGCTCTGGAAACTTGTGAATTTTTCATCTGCCAATGGCAACAGCTGAAGATTGAGTAACTCGTTGTACCGTCCATCGCTGATGGTATACTTCAGGAGCATCATTTTATTTTCACGAGAGACCCCGTGCCAGCCATCTTTGTGTAAGAATTGTCTCACCAGAGAAGGAGAAACACTGCCCAGTTCTGTAGCTAACTGCAGAGTTGAATAGACATGCCTGGGGACTTTAACAAGTGGAGCCCCCAACAACAGAAGAACTTCCTCTAAGCATGCAGAGAGTTTGGCCTCAAAATCTCTTTCCAGTAGAAAAACAGCTTCATAGCCAGTTATCCAACAGGATTGGTCAGCTACCTGGAATACTCTTTCCTTCATCAGTGTTTCAGCCATTTGTCTGGTAAGTGTATGCCATATCTTTTTGTGTTGAGTCCTTTCTGGGTCTGGCCAGATTTTGTAAATGACATCAGCTGATATTTTGGACAACTTGACCAAGGACACCGTATTACAGACCGCATATTTATAGAGTAGAGGCAGAACTTGTTCCACCAAAATATGGTTCCACTTAGCAGCCTCGTCATGTTGCTGGTCTATTTCTGGCCACTTTAGGCTTCTCCTGTCGTCAGTAAGGTCGAAACAACCGTTGATAATCAATGGTAGACCTGTTCTGTTTTCCTCCTTGTCTGGAAGTGGCAATATGCAACTTAAGCGGCCACCATACAAGTCCATGCAGGCCTCAGATAAGGGATAGGCCAAGTCAAGTGCTGGTTTGTTGCAGAGTTTGTTGCTCAGTTCTGTCAAGTCTGGAAAGAGATTTCCTTGAATGGTACTGGAGATCACAAACCACTTACTGACTTCTTTTTCTCCTCCAAACCGCTTCAGAGTAGTAGCCTTAATAAGTGTCTTAATGTCTAAATCAGCTGACTTGTTCTCAAAACTCTCTTCGGTAGACACCTCAACAGTAAGGAGAGTGGTCAACGCTCCCCTACGGTCAATATTCTTGAGAGCTACTCTAGTAACATGGCGAAGGAAGAGGAGGCTGATGCTAGCGTCCCTGACGAAAGACTCAAAGAGCTCCTGAACCCTCTCAGAGTCGTAGATATTATCAGAAATTTCAGAAGGATCGAGTCGCAGAGGGAAGCGAAAGAGAGTTCCATTGAAGTGACCAGAGTTGAGAATCTCCTCCCAATGCCCTAAGCCAAGAGCCTCCAGGGCTTTTTGGAAAGGTTGGAACTGGTCAGAAAACTTCTCGAAGTCTTGTCTTTCTTTTTCTAAGTTCCATAGGCATCCTCCTCTGCGAAAAATCTGTTCCTGTGGATCCAGAAACCCAATATTTTTGCTGCTAAAGATTGCTGGGTAATCTGTGCATTAAAGAAAACAACACATAAGAAGCTTTGCCAAGAGGATGTACAAATACAAGGCAATTAACAATTTAATGTAAGCAGCCATAACCTTCATTATTCCCAGGTTCACCGGTAGCACTAGACTCTTTCTTTCTCTGTCATACACCAGGGAAACCACTCCATGCGGTCTTAGGGCCTACTCACTGTCTCTGGGTGCTAGCTCAATGGGGCCTGTATTTCCCCACTACATTACATTAAACAAAAAATAGCCACATTTCAGTCACTTTATTTCCTTTTCAACTTCACAAAACTTTATTGCTGTTTTGAGGAATATACAGCAAACCGAGGCACATCTCTCTCCATCAGACCTTGCTCCCATTCCTTGGACGTGTTTCACCCCAAATAGGGCTTAATCATAAAAGTCTCCAAGGTCACCCCATTTGGGGCGAAATACATTAAAGGAGTAGGAACAGTGTTTAGCGGAGAACTATGTTCTTTAGTTTGCTGCAAAATAATAAAAATAATAATAAAATAATAAGCAAATGCAATGGAGGTGTGACTTTTTGTATTGAAATCTCCAATCTACATGGTTTTACAGTTTCGGAAAATGTCTGGTAGCTCTTCTTTGTAAGTGGAAGTCCTTAGTCTTCCATGTTAAATCACTCAGCCTTGAAGACAGAAAAAATATTGTGAATGTAGAGCATTCTGAGCTTCCCCATGAGGGGGTACCACTGCTGCAACCTGCATTCACTGCCCTCTGCATCAGTGAGGACCTTCCAGTCCAGAGAAGAGGCAAAGAGGAAAAGAAGAAGAGGATCCTCTGGCATCATGTGACCATGCTGTAGACTGTGAAGAAAGGTAGGTATTGTGAGTGTCAGGGACCTGTCAGCATCAGACGGGGACATATGCCTGCGCGCCCCTGCTCAAACTGTGCAACAATGTACATCTACTGCTGTGCATCAGCGTGTCCCGCGGGTGCGCGACGGTGCTGCCGTGCACGAGCGTTAAAGTTGTCTGGCGCCACTGAACGCATAAAGTACTTTCAGCTGCACTGGCGCGCTGCTGCTTCGTCTTCAGCTTCTGTGAACTATTACCTGCTCCTGATTGATTATCTGCAATACTGACCCCGCTTTGCCTGACCATCCTTCTCTCTCCAATCTGACCCGGCTTGCCTGACCCTGCTACTACTTCTGCCAGTTACCCGTTGCCGACCTCTGCCTGTTAACCGACTCTGCTTTTGCCTGCTGTTTCCACCTGCTGTGATTACCTGCCAACCCGGACTGTCTGACCCTGCTTGTGCCTACCGTTAGCTCCGCGTGCTGCTGCACCTTCAGCTCCAGTTCCAGTGACCACTGCACCTGCACCTGCCAGCGCTTCAGTCTGCTGTCCTCCGCTGACCGCATTCACCTGCAGTCCAGCCATCCCTGGAGGGATCTCTACTCTGCACCAGCACCAGAGGCTTCTACTTCAACAGGCACTCCTACCCCACTGTGATCACGAGACCACTGTCCCCACTCCAGTGGCTTCTGAACCAGCGTTGTATGAGTGGTCTCCTCCTACAAGTCAGGCTCTACTACCAGGTACCTAACAGTGAGTGAGTGTGAACTCAGCCTCAATATGTTGGGTTACAAAGAAATGTGCAAAGGTGTCCATGAATTCATACCAATGTGCCTGTATGTGAACTTTGGGGTTCAATCTATGAAATATTTCCTAAATGTTCCAGCTGAGCGCACATAAACAAAGGACTCTTTGTGGCCAAAATGACCCTCAGGCTGACCTGTAATGTGGTAGACCGAGTTAAACCCGAGTCCAAATCTTCCAACGGTGTCGGGGTCTTTGCGCTTGATGCTGTTTCCGGGTTTCTGAATCCCATCCCAGTCTTGATCGGTAAATATCTCGTTGTTGTAGGCCAGAAGAGCCGGGCCTGAGGGAGGAAAACAATACATGAAAAAGAATACAAAAGGCAATAGATGAATTATCTGAACATCTGACATTCTAAAACTGGAGAGTGCAACATCTGGTGCAGCTCTGCAGAGAAACCAATCAGCTTCCAGGTTTTATTGTCAAAGCTTAATTGAAAAAGCTGAAGTTGGAAGATGATTGGCTGCCATGCAGAACTTCACCAGATTCTGAGTTCTCCAGTTTTAGTAAATCTCCCCCTTTAGCTCTTGTTCCTCATGCCAAAATCTACTTTTAAAATCAAACTGGGGAAAAGTTAAAAACATCAAACCTTCCACCCAGTTTCTGCTCATGGCATTTAGAAAGAGAATGACGTCAGTATCCTCTGGTGAGATCCTGGGAATGCCGAATCTCCAAATTTTATGAAGATGCCTTATCTTGAGATTTGGGATCCTTATCATTCCCAGGATCTCACCAGAAGGATCTAAACATCACTCTTCTGTAGATGCCAAGGGAAGAACTGGGTGTAAGGTTAATACTTTGTTTATTCTTCCCACGTACTGTAGTGTTTTTTTTTTTAAAGCGTGGAGAAATGTTTTTTTTTTAAAATTAAAGTGATACTAAACATACACTGTGAATGACGGCACTGTAATTATTTTAATTAACCACTTCCCGCCCGCCATATAACAGAATGACATGCACAAAGTGGTTAAGTTATCCTGACCGGACATCACATGGAGGTCCAGCAGGATAAGCCGCGATCTCATACCCGCCGCGATCATTGGTGTGGCGTGTCAGTCTGACACACCGCATCACCGATCTCGGTAAAGAGCCTCTGACGTAGGCTCTTTACCATGTGATCAGCCGTGTCCAATCACAAACAGGAAGAGCCATTTATCGGCTTTTCCTCCACTCGCGCTGACAGACACGAGTAGAGGAGAGCCGATCGGCTGCTCTTCTGACAGGGGGGGGGTCTGCGCTGATTGATTACCAGCGCAGCTCCCCCAAGGGTGCCCACCCAGAACCACCGGGCATGCCACCCAGGGCAGCCATGGAAGCCACCCAGGACAACCACGGATGCAAGCCAGGACCACCAAGTATGCCCACCCAGGACCACCAGTGACGACAATCAGTGCCCATTAGAGGTGCCAATCAGTGCCCATCAGTAATGCCTGCCAGTGCCTCCTCAACAGTGTTGCCTATCAGAGCCAGATATCAGTGCAACCTATTAGTGCCCATCATTGCCACCCATCAGTGTCGCCCATCAGTGCCTCATCATCAGTTCCCATCAGTGCCACCTCATCAGTGCCACCTCATTAGTGCCACCTCACCAGTGCCCATCAGTGCAGCCTTATCAGTGCCCGTCAGTGAAGGAGAAAAAATACTTATTTACAAAATTGTATAATAGAAACAAATTTTCGGTCTTTTTTTATTTGTTTAGCGGAAAAAAAAAACCCCAGTGATGATCAAATACCACCAAAAAAAACTCTATTTGTGCAAACAAAATGATACAAATTTAGTTTGGGTACAGTGTAGCATGACCGCGCAATAGTGTGACAGCGCTGAAAGCTGGAAATTGACCCGGGCAAGAAGGGGGTGAAAGTGCCGGTATTGAAGTGATTAAAAAAGAAGAATCAATCCCCATTGTGTTTAGCTGATTAGTGGGCATTGAGGAGGAGGAGGAGGAAGGGAGTGGGCGATCATTGTGTATACACCCACATGTGTGATTCTATAGACACATGGGCTGCTCAGATGTGATAGAGAGGAAATGCTCAGCATAGAAACTCAATGAAAACTGAGCATGTGCAGAGCTTCCAACACTGCTCTGCAAAATCCCCAACTGCAATGGGGACATGGACAGAAAGGGGGAGATAGAGAGCAGCAGGATCAGCCAGTTTTTTTTTTGCAGAATACAGAGAATGAACCTCATAGTCACTGAGTACAAACAGCATGGAATGCACCATTTATTGTGTGTTTTTTGATGATGTGGGTCTAAAGCCTCATACACACGATCACATTTTTCGACAGGAATTGTGTGATGACAAGCCGTTGGCGGAAAATCTGACCATTTGTACGCTCCACCGCACAATTGTTGTTGGATTTTCCGCAGACAAATGTTGAATGGCATGCTTTAAAATTTTCCGCCAACAATTGTGTGCTGTCGGATCTTCCAATCGTGTGTACACAAGTCCGTCGGACAAAAGTCCAAAGTACAAACACGCATGCTCGGAAGCAATGCTCATCAAACACAACATTAGCAGAAGGTGCCCAAAGGGTGGCGCTAAAGAGCTGAAAAACCCACGTAGTTTTGTGTTTGTTGGCCGACAATTGTGTGCCGTTTGTATGCAGGACAAATTCCTGGCCAACGCCCTTCCGACAAAAGTCCTACGCTTTGTCTGCGGAAAATCCGATCGTGTGTATGAGGCTTTAGTGTTACAATGTACAATGCTCATAGACCATAAAGTATTGAACACTGTACAATGTAACAATTATTTGAACACACATTGGGTTTTGCACAACAGCTTAATTTTTAAATCAAAGTGCCAATCCCAAGACACTCCAGGAGTAGGATCTCACCAGAAGGATCGTGATGTCACCCCTCAATGGCATTGTCCAAATACGGACACGTGACCATATTAGGTCAATGATGTCACAAGCATCCCCGCCCCAAATTTACATACTGCTATGGGTGGGGAATTCTCTAGCCGCAGCTGATTGGGTGCCGATTTGGCGGCAGTCATGGCTTCCTTCATGCTTCAGTCAGAACCCGAGTTCAGGTCAAACCCGTGCTCATCCCTTCAACCCGCTCAACCCCACACTCTATCTAAAACCAAAGAGAAAATTGGGGTTGGAGTTAAGATTTTAAAAAGTTAAAGTATCACCATCAGAACAGTAATAAGAGGGAAATCTTCCAATGGGGACCCTAGTTCTAGGATTCCCTTGAAGGGATTTCTTCTCACTTCCTATTTGGCTATGGGACAGGAAGTGAATGGAAATCTCCTCAATGGGGACACATGACAAAAATAACCTGACAGAGGTTATAACCCTCCCTTACTCTATCCAAAACGAAAAAAAGTTTTACCATTAGTTCTAAATTCAAGTAAAATAATGTTTTACCTTGGACAACATGGAGGCCTTTGGAATGTAAAGTATCTGTTCCGTATTGTCTTTCATCATAAACAAAAATGATTTCAGTCGCTTTAGCATCATCGGCATTCTGAATCAGTTCCTGAAAGTGTATAAAAAATATGTTCTTTTTACATTGCAGTTTTTGTTTTTCTCGTTCATCTTTGACCTCTTCTGATAACTACCACACTCCCCCCACCCTCATTTTTTCATTCATATATATATATACCCATTTATTCTATTATACTTTGTTTCAGACATTATATCCATGCATCTGCCCCTGAAGAGCGAGCAGAGACTCGCGAAACGCGTAGGGTATCATCGATGCTCTCTATATATGTTTAAATGCTGGGTTGTTGTTATGTTGTGGGTATTATTACTCACACATTGCTTTATTCATGTATGTACAATTACTCATTTTTTTTACATTTACCTACTGATGCAGCAATTTACCATGTACTGTATGGTTGTTTTATGGATATGTATTGTGTGTAATGATTGATGTTTTGTTTATACGTTTGCTGATAGCTTGGCCACTATGCCGGGTAATGCACACTTATTGCTATTCCCATTTGGTTATACAGCATCTTGTAATTAATAAAATGATTTTATTGCATTCTCATGTATGTGTGCCTAATCTCTCCCACCTCACTCAAAGTCCCAGGGCGACTTCCCCCACATTTTCTGCGCATTTAGGGATGGAGGTGTTTGAGTGGTCACTTCAGACCTTAATTCCCCTTTTTTTTGTTTTTCTAAGTCCTCCCTGTATTGCCTGTTGTTCCTGCCAGTGGATCCATTATTTTCCCCTTCCTGTCCTAGGGTGACAACACTGTTTGTCCTGAAGAGAACTGACACAGCAGTGTTGTCCCCCTGTGGACGGGGAGTCTTGGATGGACCTGTAGATGGACCTGTACTGTAGATGGACCTGTCCTGTACTGTTGATGGACATGTAGATGGACCTGTACTGTAGATGGACCTGTACTGTAGATGGACCTGTACTGTTGATGGACATGTAGATGGACCTGTACTGTAGATGGACCTGTACTGTAGATGGACATGTAGATGGACCTGTACTGTAGATGGACATGTAGATGGACCTGTACTGTAGATGGACATGTAGATGGACCTGTACTGTAGATGGACCTGTACTGTAGATGGACCTATACTGTAGATGGACATGTAGATGGACCTGTACTGTAGATGGACCTGTAGATGGACCTGTACTGTAGATGGACCTGTACTGTAGATGGACCTGTAGATAGACCCGTACTGTAGATGGACATGTAGATGGACCTGTACTGTAGATGGACCTGTAGATGGACCTGTACTGTAGATGGACCTGTACTGTAGATGGACCTGTACTGTAGATGGACATGTACTGTAGATGGACCTGTAGATGGACATGTAGATGGACCTGTACTGTAGATGGACCTGTACTGTAGATGAACCTGTAGATGGACCTGTTCTGTAGATGGACCTGTACTGTAGATGGACCTGTACTGTAGATGGACCTGTAGATGGACCTGTACTGTAGATGGACATGTAGATGGACCTGTACTGTAGATGAACCTGTAGATGGACCTGTTCTGTAGATGGACCTGTAGATGGACCTGTTCTGTAGATGGACCTGTACTGTAGATGGACATGTAGATGGACCTGTACTGTAGATGGACATGTAGATGGACCTGTACTGTAGATGAACCTGTAGATGGACCTGTTCTGTAGATGGACCTGTACTGTAGATGGACCTGTACTGTAGATGGGCCTGTAGATGGACCTGTTCTGTAGATGGACCTGTACTGTAGATGGACATGTAGATGGACCTGTACTGTAGATGGACCTGTACTGTAGATGGACCTGTAGATGGACCTGTACTGTAGATGGACCTGTAGATGGACTTGTCGTTTTAAATGGAGTTCAGTTAGGAGACAAATTACACTGATGAGGCTCAGCAGGCCGCTGTGCAAAAGGCCTTTTAGTAACAGCTTTTTTATGGAAAAAGAGTTTAGAGCATATAAATAAAAGAAACTGTTATAAGCACCCCATTGGTGTTAATTGGTGTGAAAGCCAGGCAGTTAGCATTTTTTTTTAGATGGAGTGATCAGTATTTGAAAGCCAGGCAGTTAGCATTTTTTTTTAGATGGAGTGATCAGTATTTGAAAGCCAGGCAGTTAGCATTTTCAGAAGGAAAAGCCAGAACTAGATTTCTTTTACCGACAATGGTGACCGTCTCACATCTGAGCACAATAGAAGAATACACAGGGGGAGGGGCAAGCTCAGGGGCCCAGTACAAGGCTGATAGGGTCATATAAGGAATATAAGGAATAAAACAACAAAAATATAAGTAAAATAAAAAAAGCATTATTTTTCAGGCTGACAACAACACTAAACGATCAACCGAACTGTACCCTAACATTTAACCCTGGTCCCCACTGTACCCTAAAACCTAACCCTCGCCCCAACTATACCCTAACACTTAAACCTCCTGACCCTGACTGTATCCAAACACTTAAACCTCACCCCACCTGTGACCTAAAACTTACCCTTATGCTTAACACTCACTCCGCCTATACTCTAACACTTACCTTTCATCTACCTGGAGCCAAAAACCTTCACCCCACCTGTACCCTAACACTTAACAATCATGCCAGGTGTACCCTAACACTTACCCCCTCATACCCTAAAGCTTAACCCTAACCCCACCTGTACCCTAACATTTAACACTTGCCCCATGTGTTTCCTAACACTTACCCTTATAATTAACACTCACTCCAACTGTACCTTAACACTAGCCCCACCTATACCCTAACACTTGCCTTTCATCTACCTGGACCCCATCCGTACCTTAACACTTAACTCTATCCCCATGTGTGCCCCAACACTTACCCCCTCATAACCTTATACTTAACTCTCATACCGCATGTACCCTAACATGTAACACTCTCCCCACCTATACCCTAACACTTTTATCTACCTGGACCCAAAAACCTAATCCTCACCCCATCCGTACCTTAACACTTAACACTCACCCCAGGTGAACCCTAAAAGTTACCCCTAATGCCCAAATACTTACCCTTACTCCACCTGTACCTTAACACTTGTCCCACCTATACCCTAACACTTACCTTTCATCTACCTGGACCCAAAAACTTCATGCTCATCCCACCTGTACCCTAACACTTAAAAATAGCCCCACCTGTACCCTAACAGTTGTCTCACTCACCTCTGCTGTACCCCAAATCTTAAACCAATCCCTGGGTCTCAAGTTTATAGTTTATAGAGAGTGGGGAAGGGATAGATCCCTCATCAGGATTTCCCTATGGTCTAGGACCCCGATGATCAGATTTCCTCACATTTACTTTCCTCACAGCAAGCGAAGGGAAAAGCTATTCGGGGGGGGGCGCAGATTGCATGAAAACACTGGAAAGGACTACAGCCTCTGTCAGGTTTTTATTACTGTCTGTAGCTTCCTGCCCTGATGATAACCCCATATCCCTCAATTTTATCCCGGTGTCACAGAGACAGGAAGTGAGGTGAAATCTCCCCAGCGGGGTCATGGACAGCATTAAAAGATTCAGAGACATATTTGTTGGGCTTTACGCAAAGTTTCGTTTTTTTTGCTGGACGCCATTGGTAGTTTTCGCTTTTGCCCCCAAAATTGTTCTTAAATTCAAAATGAAATCAGTTCACTTACTTTAAGGATCTGTCCCCCGTCCGGGTATTTTCGCAAAATATTCTGCAACTGGATCAGGAAGGGCGGGGCCCTCTGGAAGAAATCTGCAGAGAGATTTTGGGAGTGAATTTACTAAAGGCAAATAGACTGTGAACTCTGCAAGTGCAGCTGCTCCACAGCTTAGTAAATGAGGCAAAGTTTCACTTTACAAAGAATACCCAATCACATGCAAGGTAAAAAAAAAAAACAGCATTTTTGCTTGCACGAGATTGGATGATGGAAGTCAGCAGAGCTTCCCCTCATTTGCTAAGGTCTGGAGCAAGTGCTCTTGCAAAGTGCACAGCCTATTTGCCTTTAGTAAATCAACCCAACTGTTTATTTTACATTGCCCCTTCTGCTTCCGTATGTGGATGATGGATCTGTAATTATTTTAACAATAAAAAAATTAAAAAACAGCATATTTGCTTGCACATAATTGGACAGCGGAAGTCAGCAGAGCTTCCCCTCGTTTGCTAAGCTCTGGAGCAACCGCAAAGTGCACAGCCTATTTGCCTTTAGTAAACCAACCCCATTGTCTCATTCAATTTTGAGTTGCACAAATCATTTCCTGACATTATAATGTTTTAGAAAATCTCCACCTTTTATCATTTTAATATGAACATGTTACGCTGACCCTAAATTCATATAAAAATATCCATACATAATAAAACTTGTCATAAACTAAAAAAAAAAAAAATCCCAATCTCATGACAAATAAATGAAAATAGGCGTGCGCACGGGGTGTGCCGGGTGTGCCTGGGCACACCCTAATTACCTGGTGTGGTGTAGATATCCCCCTGTTTAGACCCCTGATACTTCACCAAAGCCCCCTAACGGGTCTCCTAAAAAAGAATTGTTAAAAAAAAAAAAATAGAACTACTGACACCATCAGTATATATAGACAAGCACACACAAGCATATGTGTTTGAGATTCGGGGTGCACACCCTAATGCAATAGGCTGTGTACACCTATGCAAGTGAATAAAAAGTAAAAGAAAAACAACAGGTGATAAATATCCAAAATGAGATGATGAGAGCGTCTTAAAGAAAGGTATGAAGTCCACCAGACTATAGTCTCCAGAAAGTCTTACCGGACAGCCATGACCTTCTCATCATGGGAAGGTCAGACAACGCCTCTGCCCCAAAGCGCTAATGGAAGTCCGTCCAGTTAATATCCTTCTATTGCTGGGGTAGTGCCATCATGAGGTTATATGATCATACCCAAGGGGAGAAAAGAATCCACATAGTGCTTACCAAAAAAAAAAAAAAAATGAGTAGTTTGTTACTAAAAGAGGCCCCCGCCCTACAGGGTTTGTCACAACTGACATCTTCCCCGTTCATGCCCCCCCCCCCCCCCCGGGAAGACGTCAGATGACAAACGAAATGTGTAGGGTGGAGCCTGCTGCGACGTCATCGAGCCACCGGATGTTTTCATGCAGCCATTTGGCAGACCGGCCGGAGTATTTTTTAGTTATGTCATTCCGATTTATGTTAAATGTGAGTGTTACTCTTTTTTTTTAATAAGCTACAAACTTTATTGGTACACACTAGGTCAATTCTTTTCTCCCCTTGGGTATGATCGTATAACATTTATGATCGAGAGCGCATTGGAGGTACCCCAGGTATGGAACGGCACTACCCCAGCAACAGAAGGACATTAACTAGAGGGACTTCCATTAGCCCTTTGGGGCAGAGGCGTTGTCTGACCTTCCTATAGAAGAAGGTCATGGCTGTCCGGTAAGCCTTTCTGGAAACTATAGTCTGGTGGACTTCATAACTTTCTTTCTAGACGCTCTCATCATCTCATTTTGGATATTTATCACCTCGCTTTTTTTTGGACTTTTTTATTCACTTATTTGTCACGGTTGGGACTTTTATTCAGTTGTGTTGACAGAAGGGGGGCGGTGCCACTGGGTGGCGTAGCCGGGTGGCCCCGCCCCTTTGCCTATAGAAGAACTGTCAAAGCGCAGATCAGGCAGTCGGCCGGAGGCATTCCATGGTGTCATCTCTGAGTCGGCAGCTCAGCCCAGGAAGTAGATGGTAACTCAGATGATGCCTGAACAAAGATGGTGCCATTACTTCTGGAGGGGGGACTACTGTGACCTATGTTAGAGATAATAAATACCTGGAAGGGTTACACTCAGCATGCATGAAGCGAAAGAAATATATCTGATGACAGGTCCACCTTAGGAAGTGTATCTGGACTCTGGAGTGCCTGTGAAAATTCGGTGTACCTGGCTGTGCTGGGTGGGAGATCCCACTTCATCTGCAGCTCCTATGGGGGTGCGCTACATTGGGGGGCTCGTCCGGGATATTGCCCATGGCATTCTGCACGGCCGTTGCTCCTAGCAACCGAAGTTCTGCAGGTCTTAAGGGGCTGCGCTTTATATGTAAACGTGATATTAAAAAAAGTCACAAATGTAAAAATAAAAAAAATTATGAAAATTGAACCCGATCCCCGTACGCAATAAAACCAATTAAGAAAAAAATCAGAGGCCCCCTACAGCGCACACAGCATGGCAAACTGATCCGTAAATCCAGATATAGAGGCAGCTGAAGTTCTATTCCAGTCTGGACTTCCACAAAAAAGCCGAGCCTGGCCTTGTAATTCTAAAGTCTCCCTCTCTGGCCAATGAGGAAGCTCCTTATATATTAATGGGCCAATAGGGAAATGGTAAAGAGGCAAAGCCAAACTGGACTAGATTTGCACAGAACTTCAGCTGCTATATCTTGGTATCTAATATACATTCCACATGAGCCTCTGTGCATATATTCAATAAAAAATTACACTTACCCATATTTTATCTGATATTCAGGGAGGTCTTGTTTTTTTCTAAAAGACAAAATAAAGGAGATATTAAAGCTGAACTCCAGGCTGACAAAATAAAATAACGCAGCTCCATATCATTAAATGTATTTGTTTTATTACAAGTACACAAATTTAAATTGGTATCAGCTCCCTGCAGTCCCTGTACAGCAGAGCCCAGACTCCAAGAGAGAAAAACAGCACAAGCAGCCAGGTGAGCTGTGCCTCTGTGTCCATGTGCCAGCAAGGAACATGCTGATAGGAGGAGAGAGCAGAGTGACAGAGAGAGGAGTTCTGCTGAGTAAGCGCTAAAGATCTCCAAACAGCAGGACACATGAAATTTGCCGGTTGGAGAGCTATAGGTCTGGCTCAGTAAGGGGTGGGTCAGACCTCTGCAGAGAGACCACTGCTTCTACACAGAAAGCAAAAAGATTCTTAATGCTGGCAGAGGACAGGCTTTTCTACTAACGCAAAATTAACTTTAACACCTTGGCGCCGGCTGTAAGCAAATATGCGGACTCTCTGCGCCTGATCCTTGGCACTGAGGGGCAGCATATTTGCGTGAATTGCCCCCCAATACACCTGTGCCGAGAGCGCCTAAACGAAAGCTACCGAGAGGGGGGGTTATTGTTGAGGGTGGAGAGGGGGGTTATTGCCGAGGGTGGAAAGGTGGAGGGGTAATTGTTGAGGGTGGAGAGGCGGGAGGGGGGTTTTTTGTTGAGTGTGGAGAGGCAGGGAGGGGGGTTATTGATAAGGGTGGAGAAGTGGGGAGGGGGTTATTGCTGGGGGTGGAGAGGTGGAGAGGGGGGTTATTATTGAGGGTGGAGAGGCTACATATACAAAGTAACAAAGCTGTCCCGTGCATATATCTGCTAGAATGATGCCTCCCCAGCACTGTGACCCCTCTACACCCCAGATATCCCCCCAGCACTCTGACCCCTCTACACCCCAGATATCCCCCCCAGCACTCTGACCCCTCTCTACACCACAGATATCCCCCCAGCACTCTGACCCCTCTACACCCCAGATATCCAACCAGCACTCTGACCCCTCTACACCCCAGATATCCCCCCAGCACTCCGACCCCTCTACACCCCAGATATCCCCCCAGCACTCTGACCCCTCTACATCCCAGATATCCCCCCCAGCACTCTGACCCCTCTACACCCCAGATATCCCCCCAGCACTCTGACCCCTCTACATCCCAGATATCCCCCCCAGCACTCTGACCCCTCTACACCACAGATATCCCCCCAGCACTCTGACCCCTCTACACCCCAGATATCTCCCCAGCACTCTGACCCTTCTACACCCCAGATATCCCCCCAGCACTCTGACCCCTCTACACCCCAGATGTCCCCCCAGGCACTGTGACCCCTCTTTACCCCAGATCCCCCCTCAGCATTGTTTTCCCCCATATACCCTTGATACCCCCCAGCACCATTATTCCATCCATGTAGTACCCCCTTCTCCAGTGGAGATACAGTGCATGTAAACTTTTGGCTATGTGCCCACCTCCAGCACTGGCCTCACCTATACCAATCAAGCAGGCAGAAGGAGCGGCGGAGGAGGAAGCATCCCTCCGGGCATTCCAAGCCCTTCGGTGCAAACAGTGCTGGACAGCTGGGCTCTCCATGACACCATCCACAATGCTACTTCCACAGCTGGGCTCTCCATGACACCATCCACAATGCTAATTCCGCAGGTGGGCTCTCAGTGCTGCCGACTTAGCAGCTTCCACTCCAGCTCCTACCCCCCAAGTCCCGAGCATTCAAGCTGTATGGGGCGGGGTCAGAGCCTCCCTGGCGCTCCGGCCCCGCCCCCGCCCCTCCCTGCTGGCTGTAAAATATTAGGTATTGTTCTGCACAGTGTACCGCTGCCAGCCTGCCTCCCCCGTGTATCTATCACTCTCAGTGCCATCATGGGGGCCCCCAATTTTGGGGCAGCGCGGGCTCAAGGACCAGCTTCTTTGGGGAAAGTGCAGGGCCCCCCATACAGCTGGGGCCACTGGGCAGTGCCCAGGTCTGCCCACACATCAAGACAGCCCTGGCATGCACTACAACACACAGCAGCCCTGCCCTCCCCTAAGAAGTTCTGCAGCAGCTGAGACTCCCTGAAAAGCTATCAGAGGTGGTGGGAGGGGGAGCCTGGCTCAGGACAGCACACAGTGTCTCCGAGGGGGACAGTCCACTCACTGTGCAGAGCGATGTAGTTCGGCAGTCCGCAGAGAGGGGCTGGGAGGGGCGGAATGCAGCACGTGGCTGGGAAAGAGACTCAGCCCACTCAGACTGAGATAAGGGAAAGGGCGGGGCCAGTAGAAGAGACACTGCGGGGACACCATGCCGAGCTGGTTAGAAAGGAGGAGAAAACTAATACACTTGACCATAGGTGTGCGCAGCCTATTGCATTAGGATGTGCACCCCAAAGCTCAAACACACATGAGCGCCACCTGCTGTCACAGGAAGGGGGCTCTGGTGGTGGGAGCCAGTTGATTGGGAGCATATTACGATACACCCTAATTATGTGTGTCTAACGTGTTCCTAAAGTTGAACCTAGATATTAATATAATGGGGGCATTTACAATGGCCACTGGCACCCCCGACCTCCCACCCTGGTGCTGCTCCTGGATAATGCTAATGCACATGGGGTGATTAGGGTGTGCCTAGGCACACCCGGCACACCCCGTGCGCACGCCTATGCACTTGACTTATTAGCATTTGGAGCCCTCCAACAATGCATGGGCCCTGGGCAGATGCCCCATTTGCCCTGTGTTAAAGGCAACCCTGGAAAAGGTACAAGGTAAATCATATAGTATTATACTATATGTTATAAGATAGTAATTTATTATTTATATATTTACTGTGAAATTACTGGTTGGAAGTTATAACTTCCAACTTCAGTCATTTGTCCGTTAAGTCACCTGCCTGAGTACAGATTTTGAAAAAATAATAAATGACCTTAAAAACAATATATAATAATTATCTGTATATTACTTATGGTGATTAACCCCTTGCCACCCAGGCCAATTCTGGTCGGCAGTATTCTCCGGCACGCCGATCGCACGGGTGAGCCAGTAGAAGCACCGGAGGGCGGCGGGAGGGGGGTGACCCCCTGTCAGGCTTTACCTTTACTGGTTTCATCAAAAGTGAAAGTAACACAAAACAGAGAGAATATTTTCTAATGGGGGCACTAATTCTGGTGACAGCCCCAGAGCCCCTTATTGTGGAATGATTTCATCTCACTTCCTGTTTTGGCTGTTTGACAGTTCTAAATCTCATGACAAATCACACCCCATTGTAGAGTTGCCACCTCATCCCTTTAAACCCGAACACATATGAATTACACGGGTTCTGAGGCTAATTAAATGCAGATAAGAGACCAAGTGAGTTTAATTACCACCTTAATCAGCCACAGATCCCGTGTAATTCATATGTGTTCGGGTTTAAAGGGATGAGGTGGCAACCCTACCCTATTGCCAGCAATGGAACCGCTCATATCTTTATAAAAAAAAGATTTCATTGCGACTCGCATAGACTTCTGTTAAATTAGGTCGTAAGCCGCAATTAAACAGGCAGTGCAAATTGCACTGATGTGCGGCTAAGAAACCGCGTTGAAGTGGCGCGATTTCAAATCCACAGCGGTGTGACAGGGGGCTAAAGAGAAGAAGGAAGAAAAAGAAAGGAGACGGAGGAAGAAAGAAGAGAGAGGGAAGAAGAAAGAAGAGAGAGGGAAGAAATAAAAAAAGAGGGGGAGAAGAAGAAGAAAAAGGGGAAAAGAACAAGAAGAAGAAAAAAAAGAGGAAAAGGTGGAAAGATAAGAAATAATGAATAATGTAATATGAAAAAAGGGGAAGGAAGAAGAAAGAAAGAAAAAGAAAGAGGGGAAAAGGAGGGAGAATAAAGAAAAAGAAAGGAAAAAAAGAAAAAAGAAAAGGAAGAAGAAGGGAGAAGAAAGAGAGAAAGAAAGAAAAAGAAGGAGGAAAAAAGGCAGGAGCGAGAAAGAGGAAGAAGAGAGAGGGAAGAGAGAGGGGGGAAAGAAAGGAGAAAGAAAGAGGTACAAAGGCAGGAGTGAGAAGGAGGAAGAAGGGCTGAAAAAGAAAGGAGAGAAAGAAGGGAGAAAGAGGAAGAGGGAGGGAAGAGAGAAGAACAAGTGGGAGAAGAGAAAGAAAAAGGGGAGAAGAAGATTAAAAAAAAGAAAAGAAGAAGCAAGAATGAAAAGAAAAAGGGGAGAGGAAGAAGAAAAAGAAGAAGAAAGAGGGAAAGAAAAGAAAAAGAAAAGGGAAAATAAGAAGAAAGGAAGAGGAAGGAGTAGACCTAATAATAATAATAATAACAGCATTAAAATATCCACGTTATATTAAAAATATTATAATATATAATAATGTAACTTCATCTTGTTCTTTTTGTCACCGCGTAACCCTGATGTAATAATAATAATAATAATAATAATAATAACAACGTATAATTGTACTTCTCTCTGTAGGGTTCCCTATGTAGATAAGTTGGTCACATTCCTCAGCCGGGTGGACGGAGAAGATGAGCTCTTTCCAGTGTGGTCAGTGGATGGAGGAGATGAGCTCTTCTCGGTGTGGTCGGTGGATGGAGGAGATGAGCTCTTTCCAGTGTGGTCAGTGGATGGAGGAGATGAGCTCTTCTCGGTGTGGTCGGTGGATGGAGGAGATGAGCTCTTCCCAGTGTGGTCGGTGGATGGAGGAGATGAGCTCTTCCCAGTGTGGTCGGTGGATGGAGGAGATGAGCTCTTCTCGGTGTGGTCGGTGGATGGAGGAGATGAGCTCTTTCCAGTGTGGTCGGTGGATGGAGGAGATGAGCTCTTCCCGGTGTGGTCGGTTGATAGAGGAGATGAGCTCTTTCCAGTGTGGTCGGTGGATGGAGGAGATGAGCTCTTCCCGGTGTGGTCGGTTGATAGAGGAGATGAGCTCTTTCCAGTGTGGTCGGTGGATGGAGGAGATGAGCTCTTCTCGGTGTGGTCGGTGGATGGAGGAGATGAGCTCTTCCCAGTGTGGTCGGTGGATGGAGGAGATGAGCTCTTCTCGGTGTGGTCGGTGGATGGAGGAGATGAGCTCTTCCTGATGTGGTTGGAGGATGAAGCTCTTGGAAGTTTTATATCCTCCTCCGTTCCCCCGAGCCAGAAACAAAACTCTGTGAGGGTTTCGTTTCTTCATCACCGCTTCACCCTCCCAGAATCACTTTCATTTCTCGCAGCTTTTTGGGACAGATATGTACAGAGCTCCTCCTGTACAGAGCTCTGTGTAATGATTGTTTGCTCTGGACAAACATTTCCTGCTCACCTCTGTGTATACAGCAGATTAAATGGATAGAAATTTGGCTGGTTCAGGAGGCACTGGGGTGTGGCCACTGTTGTTGAACAGAAATCAACCTACTAATTGATTTCTGTTCAACCTGTCAGTATTTCTTTGCTCGATCGGTGCTGCAGCGCTGATCAGCAGAGGGGTCTCTCCTGCTGATTGGTCATCTACACCTCATCCCTATTTTTTTTTAACCCCTCCTCCTCCCCTCTGATTGGTCACATACTTCTCAACTCTATTTCTTACCCCTCCTCCTCCTCCCCTTTGATTAGTCGCATACCCCTCAACTATAATTTTTTACTCCTCTCCTCCCCTTTGATTGGTCACCTACTGCACCCCTTAACTTCATTTTGTTACCCCTTCTACCCTCTGATTGGTCACACACCCCTCAACTTTATTTTTTACCTCCCCCCTCCACCGCCTCTCTGATGGATCGCATACACCTCTCTGACACGCACCTTGTCACTGGCTGAGCTCTCCCGCCCACCCCACACAGCCGCACCCCATGTGATGCAGAGGGCAGCCTCAGTCTACAGATCCGCCCTTTGCAGCTATAACAGCTTCACCTCTTCTGGGAAGGCCGTCCACAAGGTTTAGGAGTGTGTCTATGGGAATGTTTGACCATTCTTCCAGAAGAGCATTTGTGAGGTCAGGCACTGATGTTGGACGAGAAAGCCTGGCTCGCAGTACCTCTAATTAATTCCAAAGGTGTTCTATCGGGTTGAGGTCAGGACTCTGTGCGGGCCAGTCAAATTCCTCCACTCCAAACTCGCTCATCCACGTCTTTATGGACCTTGCTTTGTGGACTGGTGGGCAGTCATGTTGGAACAGGAAGGGGTCATCCCCAAACTGTTCCCACAAAGTTGAAAGCATAAAATTGTCCAAAATGTCTTGGTATGCTGACGCCTTAAAGTGATTGTAAAGTCTTGGTTTTTTTTTTTCAATAAAAATAACAAACATGTTATACTTGCCTCCTCTGTGCAGTTGGTTTTGCACAGAGCAGCCCGGATCCTCCTCTTCTCGGGTGCCTCTTTGCTGCTCCTGGCCCCTCCCTCCTGTCGAGTGCCCCCACAGCAAGCAGCTTGCTATGGGGGCACCCGAGTCGAGTCACAGATACCAAGACCAGTGGCTGCTGGTGGGTTCTTCTTTGGGGAGGGCGGTAAACAAACAACACCCGCCTCCGGTGGCGTGGCAACAGCAGCCCCCCCCCGCCTCGCCCGGCATTTACCCGCTCGTGTGGCGGGGCTGTGGTGTCCTCTCCTGGACGTGGCAGCTTCCAGTGTCCGCTACTCCAGGTTCCTCTGCCGTGTGTCTTCCGCCAAAGCGCTAGGCATCCAATAGGATCTCACAGACCTGCCTCCTGATTGGCTTGGGAGGAACTTTAGTGTGATAATAGTGCAAATTCATTTGCTATGGTCACAGAAATGGGTAAGCTCGGAGCGCAATGCTCTGTGCTCCAAGCTCACCCTTTTTTTGAAGCCAATTAGAGCCTTAGGCTCTAATCAGGTGCTTAAAAGAAAACACCCCCGCTGCATTGGAATCCATGGTTCGACACCACTGATATGTAGATTATTCTGGAAGAATGGTCAAACATTCCCATAGACACCCTCCTAAACCTTGTGGACGGCCTTCCCAGAAGAGTTGAAGCTGTTATAGCTGCAAAGAGCGGAGCCAACCCAATATTGAACCCTACGGACTAAGACTGGGATGCCATTAAAACCCCTTCCCGCCGAGCGTACGCAGATGTGCGTACTCGGCTTTCCGGGGTTATACCGGGATGATGCCCGCAGCTGCGGGCATCATCCCAGTACTGTTTTTTAGAGCCGGCAATTGGCTTTCCTGGTATAACAACCGATGCGGCTAAAAGCCGCTCGGCTGTTATACCGGAGGATCGGGAGGGGACATCCCCCTCTCCCGCAGCTCTTACCGGGCCTCCCGTTCCACAGGGAGGCCCGATGACCAATCGGCCGCCTCCGGTGGCTGGGGACGGGCTGGAACCAAGCCGTGAGCGGCTTGGTTCCAGCCTCCTAATCGTAAACACGGAAGCGACGTCATGACGTCACTTCCCGTTTACTCGGCTGCCAATGGCGCCGGTTTTAAAAAAATATACAGTATTCAGAATCGCCGTTTTCAGCGATCTGAATACTTTGAAGTGTAAAGGAGGGATTTGGGGTCTTTTAGACCCCCCCGATCCCTCCATAAAGAGTACCTGTCACCACCTATTACTGTCACAAGGGAGGTTAACATTCCTTGTGACAGCAATAAAAGTCATCAAATTTTTTTTTTTTTTTTAAACACAATTTATAAATATAAAAATAAATAAAAGAAATAAGAAATTTTTTTTTTTTAAAGCGCCCCCGTCCCCGCGAGCTCGCGCAGCAAAGAAAACGCATACAGAAGTCGCGCCCGCATATGTAAACGGTGTTCAAATCACACATGTGAGGTATCGCCACGATCGTCAGAGCGAGAGCAATAATTCTATCACTAGACCTCCTCTGTAACTCTAACCTGGTAACCGCAAAAAAATGTAAAGCGTCGCCTATGGAGATTTTTAGGTAGCGTAGTTTGTTGCCGTTCCAAGAGTGCGTGCAATTATAAAGCGTGACATGTTTGGTATATATTTACTCGGCGTAACATCATCTTTCACATTATACAAAAAAATTGGGGTAACTTTACTGTTTTGGTTTTTTTAAAATTCATGAAAGTGTCCCTTTTCCCAAAAATTTGCTTTTAAAACACCACTGCACAAATACGGTGTGATATAAAATATTGCAACGATCGCCATTTTGTTCTCTAGATTCTCTGCTAAAAAATATATATATAATGTTTGGGGGCTCTAAGTAATTTTCTAGCAAAAAATACAGATTTTAACTTGTAAACACCAGATGTCAAAAATAGGCTTAGTCATGAAAGGGTTAAAGTTCATGGGTGTGTAAAGACAGGCGTCCCAATACTTTTGGTACCATAGTGTATCTATCCTCAGACAAAAGGAGGTACATTTCTGCTATGACTTCTAGCGGGGTGCGACTATGTGCTGCCACTGATTACAGCAGTCTACCGCCTCCTATGTCTTATCTATAGGATTGTTGCTTATAGAAATGTTTTTGTTGCCTTTTACATTTTGTTTGTTTTTCCTATTTGCTGCCAATCAGTTTTATCGGTCATGACGTCCCAAGAGGTGATTTATTACCTGCAACTGCTGAAGAATGACTTGTAGAACCTTTAGGTCACATGGGTTCGGACAGTTTGCTGCATTAAAAAGGTGTGCTGAATATCATTTCTGGACGCAGGGACGCTCGGCGTTATGGCGGCATACAAACTGGCCAATCAGCTGTGGCCAAAACTCAGCAGAAACGCCAACCCCCGAGGGCACATTGGCTGGGTCCAGGTCCAGGGTGGGTCAGAGGATCTATCTGCATGCTCAGTTGAGCGGTTACATGCGAACAGTGGGGGGGCGCCTGTCATTGACTTGGACAGCGTACAAATCCATCAGCTTCCGCTATTTGCAGGCAGCATTCAGAACCGACGGGGAAAATCCACCGATTCTCACCGGCGGCCATGTGAATGTAGCTTTAACCCTTTCGCTGCCAAGGTCCGTACGTCGTACGCAGGGCCCGGACAAGGGATGGGCATGAGGAGCGGCTGCCCTGGGCACTGTGGTATCAATCATGTGAGGTAGGTGGGGGGGGGGGGCACTAAGAGGAGATTGAGGGGGGGGGAGGGGATTTGTGTTGGAAGGAGGGATTTTGGGGGCAGCAGGGGAAAATAATTGTTCTAGGAGTGGAGATTTGTGTGTGCTAAGAGTGGTGATTTAGGGGGATTTGTGTTGGGGGGGGGGGGGGGGCTGGGAGAATAGGATTGTACTAGAAGAGTTGATATGGTAGAGAGGGGAAGGGAGTTGTGCTAGGAGATTTTTTTTTTGGGGGGGGGATTTGTACTAGTAGGGATGATTAGGGGGTATTTGTGCTTGGAGGAGGGATGGGGGAGATATTTGTGCTAGGAGGGGGATTCGGAGTGGGGGGGGGAGACAATGTGTACTCTGAGGGGAAATTTAAGGGGGGGAGGATTTGTGCTAGGTGGGGGTGATTTTTTTGGGGGGGTTTGGAGGATGGAAGGGGCCAGTGGCGTCCGCTCCATACGGGGTGCAGGGGTGCCGCCCTCCTAATCCATGTGTCCGGCCCCTAATCTACATGCAGGGCGCCGGACGCATGGACTCCAATCTTTTTTTTTTTCTTTTTTTTAAGCACATGATTAGAGCCTCAGGCTCTAATTGGCTTCAATAAAGAGTGGGCTCAGGGAGCAGAGCACTGCGCCCTGAGCCCACCCAGTTGTGTGACAATTGCGAATTAATATTCGCTATTGTCTTCCTGCTTCTCCTCCCAGCCAATCAGGAAGCGGGTCTTCAGACCCGATTGGACGAGAGGAGAAGAGATCATATTGGCCAGCACCAGGGGCGAGGAGGATGTACGGGGAGATCCAGGAGATGGCCGCCGTCATCTGAGCATCGGAGCGATCTCTCTGCTCTACATCGCCGCCACGACGAGCCCGACTGCGTGAGTACCACCCACCGGGGGGGGGGTATCAGGTGGTTTGTTTGCTGCCCCCTCCCCTGCCTGGAGCAACCAGCCGTCACAGGAAGGGGCAATGATTTGTACGGAGAGGGGGGGATTTCAGCAGGGGGTGCAATTTGTACTGTGAAACAGGATCCCCAAGAAGAAATAAAAAGCTTCCTAAAATCTTTGAGTGTTTATTGTTAAAAAAAAATCTTAGTACCCTTAGTGAAGTATGATGCCGTCATTTGTGAAGAAACGCGTAGGCAGGAGTGACGTGCTGACGTCACCGCGTTTGCGCAGGTCCCGGAGTGACGGGCTGCCAATTTTTGAGACGGCCGGCTTGTTTATCCCGAGATCAACTTACTTAACTGTAATGCCGCTTACACACGGTCGGACTCTTCGATCGGACTGGCCCGACGGACGTCGACGGACCAAAGCCGGCGGACAATCCGATCGTGTGTGGGCTTCACCGGACCTTCAGCGGGCTTTTCCGGTCGCAAATCTGACGGACTATAGATTTGGAACATGCTTCAAATCTTTACGTCATAACTCCGCCGGACCCAGAAATCCGCTCGTCTGTATGCTAGTCCGACGGACAAAAACCGACGCTAGGGCAGCTATTGGCTACTGGCTATCAACTTCCTTATTTTAGTCCGGTGTACGTCATCACGTACGAATCCGTCGGACTTTTGTGCGATCGTATGTAGTTAAGTCCGTTCGTTAGAAAGTCCGCCGCAAGTCTGTCGGACGGGCTGTCGGACTTTTGCAGCCGAAAAGTCCGACCGTGTGTACGCGGCATTAGTGTGCTACGATTTTTTTAACGATAAGCAACGAAGATTTTATTCTATGGAAGCTTTTATTTCTTCTCGGGGCTCCTGTTTCACTGTGAAGTCCGTGAAGACATTGTCGCTGTGTACATCATAAAACCTTGGCTGGGTATAGAGCCAAAAACGCTTGTGATCTCCCGTAATGGGAGATCATAGGGGAGTCGGTAAGCGGCAATACGATTATTGGCGGAAGACATCTTTCTGCACATCACTTTTCCTTCGGTGCTCTGATATATTTTGTCACGTTGGATGTCACTTTCATTGGATGGACTTTATCACCTGTTATAATTTATTCACATTTTGTTTTCAAGCGCAACTTATTTTTGAAAAGTGTTTGTGGCTGCGCGTATCTCACGGGAAGTTGCTGCTCTTTTTCACTTGCTTTTCAATTTAAATTTAGGACAGCGCAGTAATATTTTCCTTTCCGCAGCTTGAGAAATATAAAAAAAAAAAAATCGACAAAGAAATTTCGCTTGGGCCGTGACCTGGAAAGAAAATACGATTTCCGGCCACAAATGTTCTTTTCCGTAACAAGAAGTGACCGTGAAAATTGAAGGCTGGGTTGGTCGAAGTTTGAAGGATAGTTTTCCGCCACACATGGCGTTTCGCTTTTAGGCCAAAAAGTTGAATTTTGGTCTCCTCTGACCAGATCACCTTCTTCCACATGTTTGCTGTGTCCTCCACATGGCTTCTCACAAACTACAAACAGGACTTCTTATGACTTTCTTTCACCAATGTCTTTCTTCTTGTCACTCTTCCATAAAGGGCAGATTTGTGGAGAACACGACTAATAGTTGTCCTGTGGACAGATTCTCCCACCTGAGCTGTGGATCTCTGCAGCTCCTCCAGAGTTACCATGGACCTCTTAGCTCTTCTCTGATGAATGCTCTCCTTGCCCGGCCGGTCAGTTTAGGTGGACGGCCATGTCTTGGTAGGTTTGCAGTTGTGCCATACTCTTTCCATTTTCCGATGATGGATTGAACAGAGCTCCATGAGATGTTCAAAGCTTGGGATATTTTTATTTTTAACCTAACCCTTCTTTAAACTTCTCTACAACTCTATCCCTGACCTATCTGGTGTGTTCCTTGGTCTACATGATGCTGTTTGTTCACTAAGGTTCTCTAACAAACCTCTGAGGGCTTCACAAAACAGCTGTATTTATATTGAGATTAAATAACACACAGGTGGACTCTATTTACTAATTAGGTGACTTCTGAAGGCAGTTGGTTCCACTAGACTTTAGTTAGGGGTATCAGAGTAAAGGGGGCTGAATACAAATGCCCCCCCCCCCCCCCCCCCCCCCCCACACACACACACACACACACACACACTTTTCACATATTTATTTGTATCTTTTATCATTTTCCTTCCACTTCACAATTATGTGTCACTTTGTGTTGGTCTATCACATAAAATCCCAATAAAATACATTTACGTTTTTGGTTGTAACATGACAAAATGTGGAAAATTTAAAGGGGTATGAATACTTTTTCAAGACAATGTATAAATATATAGGCCATAGACCCTATAGTGTAACGTGCCTCATAAGCCATTTCCCCTTTTTGCAACCTTTGTTCCATCTCAGTGCTCTCGATTTCCTGCAGCCTCTTTGCAGCCACTTCTGGTCTATAGGCACACCAGTGATGGTCGCGTGGCATTTCTCAGTAACCACTTGTTTTTACCGCTCCCTGGCCGCCCGTTTAGGGTTCTTTCAGATCGGTGGCCAAGGGGGTGGTAAAACTAGGCTGCCCACCGAATCGGTAGCAATACAGGCAGGGTTGTACACATGCTATGGCTGCCTCGCTGCAACATTTTTAGCTCAGGGGGGGCAAAAACCGTCAAACTCACACGTTGGGTTCAATGGGCCGCACCACAAATGCTAAGGATCGCTGTTGTGATGTAAAACTGCCTTTCCACAATTTAAAAAAAAAATGCAATTTAAAAAAAGTATCAGTAAAGCTCCCTGAATGCCTGTAAGCTGCTGCTATTCTGCCTTCTGAAAAGCAATTCACCACCGATCGGGTTTGCATCGACTTTAACCACTTGAGCTCCCGAAGATTTTACCCCCTTAATGACCAGGAAATTTTTTTACTATTCAGCACTGCGCTACTTTAACTGGTAGTTGCGCGGTCATACAACGCTGTACACAATTGACAATATTCCTGCTGCCCACCTTTATGGTACTCCATATTACTAGTCAGTGTGAGGTCTGCCTTTCCATAATGAGGTCCATAGGTGCTGGACCCTGCTTGCCAGGGCTCAGTGCCCCCTGCTGTTTCCAGGCTGAGTGTAGCACCTTTTGGATGCTCCTCTTTGCGATTAGCTCTTCTATCCAGTACAACATACGTTACCTCCAAGGTTGGGCTGAAAGTTCTGAGACTTGTTTTTAAACCAAACATGTGGAATGTTCTTTGATACACCAATGAACTACAAGGTTACCTCTTATACCCCTGATGAAGGCGCCACATAGTCTCTGAAACGCGTCGGGTGAGTATACCAGATTGTATCATCATCTTTCTGTTTCAGTTGGTGTATTTTTAGTTGTTCATATCATGTATATTTCGTGTTTCTGGTCTTTTACTGGTGATTCATAATAAATAACCAATAAATTGATAAAATCAGATATGTGTTTGAAGTGCCTATAAAGTCCCACAACTGGAGAACCTCTTTGTCTATATTTGTATTCAGGGATGTGGCACCCGCTGGAGTCTAATCACCAATACCTCCATACCCTATTTACATATATATCATTTTTTTTATCACAAATAAAGCTTTCTTTTGGTGGTATTTGAACACCACTGGGTTTTTTTAATTTTATTTACGTATAAAAAAAAAAAAATTGAAAGAAAATATATTTTACTTTATGCAATAAAACATCTAAATTAAAAAAAAATGTAAAGAAAAAAAAAAATCAAAATTTCTTCATATTTTGGCCAGACTGGTAAAAAAAAAAAAAAAATCCCAATAAGTGTATAATAATTTGTTTGCATGAAAGTTATTTGAAAGTCTATAAAATATTACATATGTACTGAATATTTTTACTGTTTAATATTTTTTTTACTAGTATTGGAGGTGATCAGCAACTTCTAGTGGAGCTGTGATAGTGCGGCGGACAATCTGACACTGACACTTTGTGGTAACTGGCTAACTGACACTAATACAGTGACCAGTAATACTACTATACACTGTCACTGTACTAATGACACTGGTTGGGAAGGGGTTAACATCTTGGGTAATCAAGGGGATAAATGTGTGCCCAACAATATGTAACGTGTAATGATTTTTACTAAAGATCTCTTTGGTTTCTTATCCTTGCACAGCAGGGATAAGAAACAAAGATCGTTCCCTCTGTCTGTACAGAGCACTGTGTTGATCGTCAACACAGGGCTCTGGGCTGTGATTGGACACAGCCGATCAGCAGGTCCCAGACATAAATGACCTTCTGCCTAAGGCTGGGTTCACACTAATGCAAATTTGATGCGGGTTTCTCCACACCCAATTCGCATGAGAGGGAGTGTGTGGCCGACTCTCAATGGATCCAGTTAACACATCTCCAGGGCGGCTGCGGAGCGAATTGCACAAGGGCCCTGTGCATCTTTGGCTCCGTATCAAGTCTGAAATCAGGGAAAAATATGGGCCTGAATCATCCCTGAAACGTAGAACAGGGACATACCGGACCCCTGCTGGGAGCCACATGCAAATTCAGTGTGAACCCAGCCTAAGTCCCGCTTTATTCAATCATAGCTGAGCCAGCAGGGGTGTACACCCTGAACCCCGAAAGAAAGCCACGATGTACAGGTACGGTACGGTGCCTGTATGAGCCGCCCTGTATGGGTTGGCAAGCGGTTTATCCACACAGAAGCATACAACGTTCCCAATTTAAAAAAAAAAAAAATGTATACAAACACAGAATATAGGCAGAAAGAAAGAAAAAAAGGTTTATTGCAAATTTGCATATTGAAAAATAATATACACCCAAAGTGGTTCACCATATATAAATTGAAAGTAAAAAAAATTGACTCAAAATAAATAAATAAATAAAATAAAATAAAAAGTTCCTCTACATACACATTTCAGAAAAGATTGTAACAGTGGCTTCTGTGCTGAAGGACATCCATTAGAAGCGTTCTCAGAGGCGTACATAACTTGCTATTCTCCGTAAGACGTCCTCAGCCAAAGTAATAACTTCCTCTTCCTTGTCGGATGCAAAGCCATCATTCGGAATTTGAGGGGGTGAGTGGTAGTCGGGGTACTGAGTTCCTTTGTTGTCCACGCCAAGAGCTTTCATTTGTGACACCTGATCTCCAATTGAGCCAAGTTCGCTACTGTACGTGGCTACAGCACGCGCCAATTGGGCAATGTCAGTGTCCCGGTCAATTTTACCTTTCTTAATATACTGTGCGGCGAATAGCGCCTTTTCCACAGCCTGGTGTACTTTGTAGAACACCCATTCTGTGTACCGATTGACGTCGTTTTCTGAGGCCTTCAAGTCGCATTCCGCTTGCCTCAGCCATCTTTCAGCCTCCTGAGGTTTTGGTTGTGGAGTGCTGCTGTGATAGCGCCAAAAGTCATAGTTGCATCTGGTGGTTCTTGAGAAGTGTTCGTGATTTTGCCTGTGGTGAGAAGCCTCACTATCCCACTTGCCCCAAAATGTGGAGAAGCCTCCAAAAGAGCTGGAATGGTGATTGGGTGTTGTGTGGTTACCTTTCTTACCACCGGATTCCAATTCTTTGACCCTTTGCTGAATGTATTTAAAAATTTCCGTTGAGATGCCTTTGTGGCCATCGTTTTTGTCTGGGTGGTATTTTAGGTAAAGACGTCTTATAGCCTTGAACTTCTCAGCTTGAGGCAGCTGCCATATTTGGCTTAACTGCAGGTCAATGTCTGCTTTAATTTTTTCCACAGAGCTTTCAAACCATTGGTCATCGATCTGTTGTTGGTGAGGCGGTGGGGTGCCAAGGGGGACAAGAGCTTTTGAATTATGGCTCGGGGGTCTTTTGAACTGATATAAGTCAAGGACGCTGACTTCAATTGTTTCTTCTTGACCGATGTCTATGCAATACATGGGAAGTTCACAGTTGCCAAATGTTTTTGCTTCCAGTTCCCCAACAACTACAGCATACAGGTATTCCTCATCTTCTCCCGGAATCATGTAGCCCACATAGTCACCTATCCTGAAGGTATTCAGAACGCTCATGTCCAAGCAATCATACCATTCATCTGGAATCTTCTCTCCAGGTTTTGGTAAAGTGAAGGCATTTTTGTTTTCCAGCCTATTGCTCCACACCTCGTGTTCTTTCAGCACCTCAATCATTTCCTCTGGATCATCGCAGGCAAGCATTTCCGCAACAACATTTAATGAGCTATAGTCTAATTTATTTCTAATCAGATTATTAATTTCTCTTGAAAGGGAATGCATGACTTGAAAGGCCTTTCTTCTTTTGGCGAGTTTACTGTGTTCAAGATAAATCTGGCAGCACATGTCAACGTATCTTACAAAAACTGTTCTTTCCGAAGTTGTACCCTCTAAAGTGGTCTTCTCGTACATGAGACTGGTCTGTAATTTACAGCAGCATACTATTTGTATTCTTCCAAAGATATTGCTGCAGGTTTGTTCGGCTTCTTTCTGGGCAATTTTACCATTGCTCTGCTTGCACAGAAGGCAAACCAGGCCATTGGAAAATATTGGTGAAAGGAGGAGTTCTGTGAATTTTCTTTTAATTATGCAGCCTTCTCCAAGAGAACAGGCCTCAAAATTATTGATAGACTCTTCTGTGATGTTAGAAAGAAATCTTGGCCGAATATCTACAGGTAGAAGGTTGAGGAGATGTCTCGTTCTGTAACGATCCATATCAGAGTGAAGAAACTTAAATATACTGCTCAGTTCTAACATGGTCTCATCAGATCGGCAGTCATTTAGGATTAACCTAGATGACTCGTAGAGTTTGCCATCGATAGCTGGAAGGTAAAGTAGCTTGAGGTTCTGAAGATCTTTTGGCGCATCCTTTTCCAGTAACGTAAAAAATTGTTTAGTTGTCTCAGAGACAGTTTTTGTGAGATTAGCATGCAAAGATGTTTTAGCTAGAGTTTCCTCATGAATAGCCAAAAGAACCCGGGCAAAGTGAAATATAGATGCCTCTCCCTCAACCCCTACCTTCTGGAAGAGATTGCTAAAGCATGCCAACAATGGAGGCAGCTTGTAAAGATATGGACAAAAGTCATTGTGGTTTTGTAGACTGAATACAATTTGTTTTGGCTTGGCAAGGGCGGCATCGTTCTCTACTAAAATGAAGGGAAAATTTTCCAGAGAATGAGGATCAACATTATCAGTGTGGTTCTGAAGGAAATTGTAAGCAATCTTTAAGACTTGGGCCCTTGTTTGGAAATGTTTGTTGTTGCACTGAGCGCTACAAACGTTTTTTACGTTCTCAAGTACCTTCTGAACAGCTGGCTCAAGATATGCCCCACATCTTTTCATGAATAGCAGCTTTTTCTTGCCCTCTATGTGCTTTTCTATTAATGTCATGGAAGTCCAAACCAACTGTTGTTTGCTGTCTTTCCTCACTAGTAGTGATCTTTTGAGAGCCACTGTCAGGACTTCCCCAGCAAATGAAGGGTATAAATCTTTTAACTCTTCTTGGACATCGAAAGGGATGATGAATTTAATTTTTCCCACCTCTGAAGGAAAATTGGCACTCAATTTATCCACATCCATAGATAACAAGTAAGCAAATAACTCTTCAGCTTTTGCAGTCAGGGATTTTGAGGGGACCATCATTTTGGCTTCTTGTTCTACTTGAGTCGCAAATCTGATGACATCATCTTCTGTAAGATAGTGTTTGATTCCAATTTCACGCAGAAACTTTTTGAATGGTGGTTCAAACCTTTCAAACATCTTCCACACATCACTTGGGATAAAATAGTCCTGTAAACCAAATGTAGAGAAGATTTTTATGGTATGGTCATAGAAGTAGGAGACCGGCTCTAGTACTCCTTGTTTGCTTCTGATCAGTTTGACACTTCTAAGAGAAGAGAAAATTAAATCTTTTTCACTTTGGAAAGCTTGAGAGCTTTGCAGTTTCATAACCAACTCTAGAACTCCAAATAACTGATTTTCACTGAGGAACTCCAGATGAAGGAGCAGGAATTCAGTAATTAATTGAAGTTCATCGATTATTGGAATGTTCAGTATTCTGGAAGCTTGTTGGTTAAAATTAGTATTTTTAAGAAATGCTGTCTGTGAGTCAATTTCTGAAAGTTCAAGAGATTCTAACTGGAGTGCAGTGTGAAGTACATAGATCTTTCGGCATCCATTTAGTCTTCGTCTTTTGCCATCATAGGTTTCAAACAAAGGTAAACAATGGAGATCTTTTATGTTTTTCTGGTTAATTTGTTTTTGGAGCTGTGATAAGATCCAGGCCAGAAGAATGTCCAGATCCAATCTTTCCAATAACTCCCACTTAAGGTCTTTTCTGGAGCTCAGATGCTCAAGAACATTTCCAACATTTTCTGGGTCAATCAGATAGGGTTTTAAGAAATCAACAATGTCATGAGGAAGTAAACTCAAATTCAATTCAGGGAATTCCAATTTCAGCATGTATTTGGCAATGTCACTGCGAAGTGGAAAGATCGTATCTTTGATGTGAGCAAAAGAAAGGATTTTTCGTTCCTGCTCATAACACACCGGCAAAATTGCCCAATGTTCATAATTGAAAACAATAGTCTCAAAATGTGCTTTCCTCCAATCCTTTTCATGCTTAAAAATTTCACTTTTAAAGAATTCCCATAGTTTTTTCAGCCAGCTTTTTTTCTCCTTGGAAAGGGTAAGGCCACACTTGCTTTTTGAAGAAGACAAGTCATGCAATGGCCCCAAGTGTCTCTTAACAAAACCTACAGAATTTTCGAGAGTTAGGGGTATTAAAAAGCCACGATCCATCAAAAAGGAATCCTGGAATGTGGAAAAGTGATTGCTTTCTTCTGGGAAAAGCTCTGAGAATCCGGAAAACATTTTTGGATCATTTCTGTCAAAGCTGCAGAGCATTCCATCCACGGTCACTAGTAAAGGAACCCCTTGCAGGTCAACTGGGTTCTGTGAACAATCTTTCATGCAGTACTCTAATATCTTTTTGCAACTTTCTACATTTCTAAAAAGAGACATGGGGACAGGTGCAGGAAGTACTTGTCCATCAGGAAGTAGCTGACAATGTCTTAGGAACTCACACAAGGTCTGAGGACTCAATTCCATAACAGGCACACCAGCTGATTTAAGTTCTTTGCATAGAAAGTCCATGAACCCTCCAAATGCTATATGCATGTTAATATTTTGGAGTAGATCTCCAATAATTTTAGATTGTTCTTGGGGAAGAAAGAAGGGCTCCTCTAAAATGCTGGGTTTTCCAATACTTGACCACTTAACATGAACAGTTGTCATTTTTCCAATTTTTTCTTTTACTTCATGCACCTTGTAAGTTGGAATCACTTGTGCTTTACTTTTAAAAATTGTCAAGTAGACTTCTTTAACCAACGTTTGCCATTGAGGTGGCACAGAACTTTTCACAGATGGAAAATGAACAAAGTATGAATTCAAAAACCAACTGCAAGAGTCAACACTTGGAAAAATGAGTGGTTCCCCTTTAAGCGTAGTAAATATTTCACACAAGCGTTTAAGAAGGCAACAGTAGAGTGGAGCTATAATGTCCGATAACAAAAACTCATTCCATTCAGTCTTTGGGCTATCACCATCCTCTATGCAGATGCCTCTCCTTGCTGAATCCACAATAAAATTTGCATTCACATGTACAGGGAGACCAGTTTCTAGAGGGAAAGGCAAGGTACAGAAAGCTCTACCCTTCCAGTTCATTAGAAGGCGGTCCGAAAGGTGACCTGAGATTGGAAGGTGGCCTGCGACGGCACCATGGGGAATTATGGTTTGATGTAAACGACCAGAAACTTTTTTCAAGGTGTCCAGGCCTTCAGTACCCACCTGCTTGGCTATCAGCCAGTTGGTTGCCCTGCTAGAGTCATTTCGAGCTATTTGAAGTCTATATATCACTAGGAATGGTGAGGTGTCAGACAAATGTGCAGAATTCCCAGCCAGATTGGAAAACTTTTGTTGGAAAGAAGAAAACTCTTTTTTATCACAATCATCTATTTTAGATTCGATTGAAAGGATCTCATTAAAACATCCATTGGTTGCAATTTCAGAAAAGCGTATTCTCCTGATGTTATTCAAGAACAAAATCATGTTGTCGGCATCATTCTTTAACTCCTCGCACATACTTCTAATGTCATCCATTGTTGAAGTTTGGTCACTGATTTTGGACTCCGACACTGTGTTGGCCATCCTTAGCGGTAGACGAAAAAGAGTGCCCTCATCCAGTTTGAAAATCGAAGGCAAGAATGTATCATACACGTCCGTAAACGTGATCTTGAATTCGTTATTCACAGAGAACATGCCGCCTGGGCTGGTTTCATCCGCACTTTCCAAAAACATAAGATTGGGGTCAAAGATGCACAAGGTGGCATCACCTGTGACAAAAGATGGACAATCGGTTATGTGGTATACAGAATTAAAGCCGAGTCCAAACTTTCCAGTTTTGTCTAATCGGTCTTCTTTGCCACCTATTCCCAGCTGCTGAATGCCATCAATATCTTTAGACTTAAATATTTTGTTGTTGTAAACACAAAGAGCCGGACCTTGTAATGGATTCCACTGATCTCCAAAAGTGCTTTTTGTCTGGTGAGTTCTGCAGTCCAACACAAAATGAATTTCAGAAGCTTCGGAGTCATCTGCATTCTGAAGGAGTTCCTTCAAAATATCTTTCTTGGACGAGTACTCCTTTATAATGTTCTTGATGCGGGTAATTAGTTGTTCCTTAGCACCGAATTGTGAGACCCACTTAGTCAGACCACCGAGTTTCAATTTTTGAAGGGTATAATGAATTTTTGTTTTGACCCCCAACATTGATACCACAGCTCGAGGAACAAGCTCATGGCAGAAATGTAGGTTTTCGTCACAGGAAAGCCAGGGAGTATCATAGTAAAAGATTGTATCCATGTGACACAATACGCCTTGCTTGTCTGGTAAAAAAACAAACTGCCTATTTATCAGATTATGTGAATTTAGAGTCACCAAGCTGTGATTAATTAAGTTCAATGCCAGTTGGAATTCATTTGCTGAAAGAGGTCTTTCTCCTTTCTCTTCAGCCATCTGTTTCAAAACGGAAAGGTAATCTTCAGTGGAAAATTCTTCTTGCAGTCCAACACAAGTCCAGAGATTATTGAAGGTTTCATAATCTTTTGGCAATTTATGCAAAAAAGGGAGTGCATTAAAAGGGACCTTCTTTGCAACCAATTTCACTGAGACAAACTCATCATCAGCGTAGACAAAAGGCATAGTAGAGGCTTTCTCCTTTACTTGGGGAGCATAATTCGGCTGTTTATGAACCAGTTTGTTTAAAAAATTGTAACAGGTATTGGCCACCTGAGACATTTCTTCCGAATTTAGCAAGGTTGGTGCTTTGCAAGCTTCTTCCAGTTGAGATAGCACAGTTGAGAAAGAAGGAGACTGATCAAGCCCTAAGAAGGTCAGCAACAGTTCGGACAACTTGACTTTTCCCAAATGTTCTTTGCCTAGCACTGGTTCCACCAGGCAGACAAGTGCTCTGTGCTTGTAATGATAAAGTCCTCTTGATTTCATCAAAGTCAGATTTCCTGAGACAGCTTCATTTTGAGGTGGTATTGCAGGAAGAAACACAATGTCTCTGAATTCTCCGCAATGGACAGCATTGGGTTCTTGCTGAAGTAGGTAATTTAACAATTCCAAAATGCAACAGATTTGTTTTAGAGCTTTTGTTCTGTCAATCCTCCAGACATCTGATATTCTGCTGGCTCTTGCCATGAGCTCTTCCATGGGTAATCTGTCCTTCAGCATCCCTAAAATCTGTAAACGTGCCAGTCTTTCTGGTTTGAGAAACTCATCTCCTTCAGGAAAACGTCCTTCTTCGGGATCATACAGTATAGAGACTTTTCCCATTGGATGCACCAGTTTTCCAATTAACTGCAATTTCCCAACAGATGATGGAATGCAAGGTTCTGATGACAGTATGCTGTCCAGACTTCTATTTTGTAGATCAATGGCATAAAGTACTAGCATATCTCTGTCTTTTGCATTTATGGCATCCAGATTTTCAAGAAAGATCTCTCTGTAGAACCTTTCAGTTCTGTAAAAATTATTATGCAGTTGCTTAAGGCAACCACAGGCACTGAGACTTTCCCTCACCCATTGGGGGAGGCTTACAGACAAATTTGGCCTTTTAAGAGCAGAGGAGAACACCTTTTTGGCAATGCTTTGAATGGGCAGGTTTTCAAAATCTTCTAGTTCGAGAAAGCAGGCTTGTTTTATGGTGCACCACTCCTGACCATTGCTAACGAGGGTGGGGAGTGAATTCCCAAATCCAAAGGTTATTGCCTGGTAGAAGCTTTTCACAGCTCCTGTGAAGAATGTGTTGACTTTGCTGATGTCTGGCCAGAAGGTGTAGTAGTAGTAGTCCTTCAAGTCACCGTTCTGTTGTAGTATCTGCAACTGCAACAGGGCAGTGATGGCAGCGACTAGTAAAGCATCACAGAGTAACTTCTTATTCCAGTCACCCTTTACAGTTGTGTCCCACAGGTTTTTCCGATTGGACATGACGGCAAAAGCTGCATTTATATGAAAAGGAAGTCCAGAGGACACTGGGAGTGGAAGGAAACAGAACACCATTCCCTGGAAGTCTTCTAAATCTGGGGCCCATTTTCCAGTGCTGTGATCTTTCTTTAGTGGAATGGCAAGTCCAGAAACTGGATAAGAAAAGATATTGTCATCTTGCATGAACATCTGTAATGATTCCATGACTCCAAGGCTAGATTGTATAAGATAGTATTTTTCGTCATCTGTCACTTCTTGCCGCATGCTAATTTTTATGATTTTTGATGTGGTGATGTCCACCAAGACTTCCGTTGGTACAGTCAGTTTTTTGGAGACATCTATTTGCTCCTTTTGTAAAAGAACAGTCTGAGGCACAGTCAGTCTTTCAAGGATATCTTTCCGAAGATGCACTTTGGTCAATTGATCTTCAGGGTTAGATCCCTTGTTTAGGCAATTTAATTCCACTTCTTTGACATTCTTTATGAAAATCAAGAGAATATCTGCAAAACTCTCAAAATCGCTTAGGAGCATGCTGATCTCTTCCTCTCTAAATGCTTGGTGACAGATTTTCGATTTGTTTGCTTCTTCTTCGCTCCGAAACGGTAAGCGAATAAGAGTCCCATCAAAGTTAAAAGGTTGTGAAAAGTTGCAACCGAATACGCCAATGAACGGCTGGAACTGGTCAGGAAAAGTATAAAGGGGTTTTGCATTCTTTTGAAGATTCAGCTTCATCCCCGGGTTATTGCTCGGAATGTGTTTCTGCAAGTGATTCACATTTGGGTCAAATATGATTAAGGTGGATCTGCTCATAATCGCTGGCACATCGGTAATATGGTACACGGTATTAAAACCCAAGCCGAATTTTCCAATTTTTTGCATCAGAGTTTCTTTAGTGACTGCTCCAATACAGGTAATGTTGATAAAATCCTTATCTGTGAATTTGCTGTCGTTATAAGACCACAAGGCCGGCCCGTGACAGCTAGCCATGCCTGGATCTATTAGGGTTTTTCGGGAGTCCAAATTTTGTCTCCGATCCACCAAGAATTTGCAAACTGTTGCATCTGCATCATCTGCATTCTGTAAAAGTTCTTTAAAAACTTCAGAGTGTTCACTGTATTCTCGAAGGATGTTTTTAATGCGAAGAGTCACTGGTTCATTGGGGCCCCAGGCTTCGAAAAACTCTGGCTTTAAGACCTTGGTGCTCAGAAGTTGGATCTTCAGAAACTTTGCTGTTGCAATAGAAACCTCATCATGTACAATAAAACAGTCTATATCTGTAAAGTTATCAGACAAATTCTGTGTATCAATGTCACAGAAGAGAGTTTTAGAGAGTGGTTCCAGGCTAAATCCATTGTTTTCAGACTGGACTGGTATAGGAAGGTCATCTGTTCCCTGTATGGAATTTGTTTTCATCCAGTCCAAGACTGAGAGTGCAAGTTTCAAGTCTTTGTAAGTGCGGACATTGGAACAAGCATCACCTAAGCGGTCTTTTACCGTATGCAGTACATTGACGACATCTTGGTTTGATAACGTTTTCTTTACCCCACATTTTGAGAAAAGGTTTTGGTAAGTCAAGTAAGCGGGTGGAACTTTTTTGGTAAAGGAGCTTAAATCCAAACCTTCAGGATAGGACAAAACAATTTCATCTGGGTAGGAAAAACTATCTCCATTCCAAATCATGACTTCCGAAAGAAGATCATCGTGCAGCTGGCAAAGGTTATCTTGTATGTACTTGTAAATATTATGAAGTTTCCTTTCAAGAGAGTACTGATCCATCTGAGAATATTTTTGACCTAGGACTTTAAGACTTTCAATCACTTTTGCAGAAGGTGGTGGTTTGCGTAAGCCAAGGTGGTCACTTGCCTCTTTTTTAAAGTCATCAGTTAGAGGCATAGAAAATTCCACTATGTCACGGTAGGCAACGTCTCTGAGGTTTTCTGGTTCACCAAAAACCATCTGTGAGTCGTGAGTTTTAGCTGGGACCCAGGAAAGGTTGCAGAGCTTCTTTAGGTTGCCTGGAGTAATCTGAGACAAAACCGCTGTTTCATTGCAAACCACTATGAGAGCTTTGGCCTTTCTTAAGCAGCTTTGGCCTTTTTCATTCTGCATGCGACTTAAAGTTTCAGCAACCTGTAAAACTTCATCAGGTGTAATTTTGTGGATTGAGTCTTTAATCCCCAATTGCTTCAGTGATGTTAAAACCGAATCTTCCCAAAAGATTGAAGGGGGAAAATGATGTGCGTCAAACAGTGCTTTCAGTATATCCACATTTGGATCAAAGAGAGAAGACGGTTGTTTGAGGCTACCGTTGCATAGAATGAAGCTAAGGCTTCTGCATAGGTTCCTCAGCTGGTCATTCTGGTCAAAAAGCACATGTCCATTTCTCAAGATCCACAACATTATCTTCTCAATTTCAGCTGGGTAAGCAGAGTAGCTACCATTTTGGATGGCTTTTGCCATCAGTAAAGCCACATCCTTTGCATTGAGCAATCTGATTTGCATTAATTGGAGAAGCCTCTGGTCTGAAGCATCTCTGCAGTTTATTAACACATCTGGAAACATCAGGCTGTCCGAGACAGCGGGGACGGTATCCTTGTCTACGGCTGCCAAGTAGACAGCAGCCACCAGTTTTGAGGAAGGGGCCGTAATACAAGGGGCGCTACAGAAGATTGGCAGCTTGTACAAAATTTCCAGCTCTGGAAACGTGAACGAGTAGGCCTGAGAAAGGACTTCACAAAACAGCTTTATATGTTCTTTAGGGGCATCTGTAAGTACCCTTGTAACCTGATCCAGATTTAAATGTGACAAAGTTTTCAGGATGTTATTTGGCGTTGGTGCTAAGATGTACACGTCCAGGTTTTTGTGCCACAGCCAAGAATTCTCTTCCTGCATGATGGTGCAACCAGCTTTCTCCAGTAACTTGGAAGTACAGTCATCCAAGAGGTGCCCGTCTTTATTTTTCAGAAGCAACGTTGTTTTCTTTTTCAGCCGCGCAAGTTGAATATTTGATGGCTTTTCTGTGACTTTATTTAGTGGCACAATCGGTTGGTTTTCAAAGTGATGCAGACTGGAATATCTTTGGAGGAAGGTCCAGAGAGTATTGATCCATTGTACCGGTGGGCCGTCCTGGTCTTGGGGGTTCCAGTTGACAATGTCAAGATGGTTTCTCCAACTCTGAGGAAGAGCTTCATGTAGTCTCCCAAGAACCACATCTTCATTTAAGCACACAAGATTCTTGAAAGTTTCTAAAGAAGAAAAAAAATAAGCAAAAAAGGTAAGTTAAGTACTTATTCTTGGAGAAATACAGAGGATTGAAACAAAAAAACCCCGCTACTTTACTCTGCTTAGGCTAAAACTCTCCTAATCCGCCAGAACTCTCGAACATCGCAAAAGTTCAGACCAGAACGGCGTACCCTATTAAAAAGTTTATGGGACCTGAACAAAAAAAAAAAAAAAAAAAAAAGTGCCCATTTTGAAGGCTTATGTGGAAGTTATTGGCCATAAAAGGGTATGGAGGCCTGGGTACTGCCCTGGGGTACATGTATCAATGCAAAAAAAAAAAAAATTGGGTCTGGTATGGATTTTAAGGGGAACACCATACCAAAATTTAAAGGATCACTAAAGTCTCAATTTTTTTTTGTTTCAAAATAACAAACATGTTATAATTACCTGCTCTGTGTAATGGTTGGGCACAGAGCAGCCCAGATCCTCCTCTTCTCAGGTCCCTCTTCCGTGCCCCTGGCCCCTCCCTCCCGTTGAGTTCTGCCACAGCAAGCAGCTTGCTATGGGGGGCACCAGAGCCAAGCCACAGCTCCGTGTGTCCATTCAGACGCGCAGCCGCACCCCGCCTCCTTTCTCTCATTGGCTGACTGACTTTGATTGACAGCAGCAGGAGCCAAAAGGCGCCGCGCTGCTGTTCTCAGCCAATGAGGAGGGGTTTGCTGGGTCATTTGGTGCAAGAAGAAGCAAAGGAATAATGTGGATGGACATTTAAGGTCATCTGATCTCATTTTTTCACGTTTGTTCACACTGGGTGGTTTACATTACAGGAGGAAATATGTTTTTTGATTGATCACAGAGCCCCCTCAGATTGGGATCTCAATTCTGGTTTGACACCCTCCCCCCTTTTATTTTCACCCGGTGATCCTGCCAGTAATTTCCTGTCCAGGGTGACAATACTCACTCATCGTATAACTATGGAGGAGCGGTGTTGTCACCAGGGATTTTTTTTCAGGAGGGAGGCAGTTGCGGCACCTCTAGTACTGAATGTATTTAATGGCAAGAGGTGCTGGTGGGTCTACGATTATGGCTGTTGGGGGGTCTATGGTAACTGGTGGGGATCTGTTTTTGCATGGGGGGGGGGGGTTATTGTTGCTAGAGGGTGTCTTATGTTGCTAAGGGGTAATTTGTTGCTGGGAGGGATCTACAATGACAGCGATTGTTTCACCACCAGTAAATGTTTTTGAAAGGCACATTCAAGTTATTTTTTTTATATATAAATATACCCTTTTATATTACGGTATCTAAAGCAGGATAAATGCACTTACCTGCTTTTCCAATGTTTGAGAAGAATGTGCGTAGATCTTCCAGTAAATCTCCAGGAATAAATCGATCTGCCAGTCCAGGCAATAAAATTCTGGAAGAGATGGCGTCAAGCAAAAGGTTTTTTTGTAAATCTCTGTAACTTTGCAACTTTGACATGTGTTATTAAAAAAGTGTACATAATATCACAGCTACTTCGTTTTTCTTTTAATTATGGATTCCATTTGGTGGGAAATGGAATTTTAATTTTATTATCAAAACGGAAAACTGGCCCAAAATAGTTAAAAAAAAAAAAAAAAAAAAATGCGAAAGGAATTCTGCCCCCATCTTTGTCGTCAATGGAAGGAACTCTGCCCCATTCTTGGTGTCAGTGGAAGAATTTTGCCCCCATGACTGGTGTCAGCGGGAGGAATAGTACCCGATCGGCATAGGCGTGTGTGACGGACTTTGGACACCCTGTCAGGTATTTCCATCACTTTGTTTCAGATATAAATATTATAAGTTAGTATCATCAAACCACCTACGGACCGCCCGCCGCGGGAATACGTCGGCTGTTTGAAGAGGCATATCGTTGTTATGGCAGCAGCTAGCTACCATAACCCCGGTACCCTCTTCTTCAGCGGGCGGTCCGCTACAAGGATAAAAGTGGTCTCTGCGGCGGGTATGCCGCAAGGCCACTTTTATCGGAGGCGGGAGAGGGCCCCCTCCCGCCGCTCTCCGGTGCCCTCGGCCACTTACCGGAGCCGCCGGCAGAGGCGATCGCGTCTGTCCCTTGCCTGGGTATGGAATCGAGTGAGGGGGAGATGGCCCCCACCCGTCTCCATATCACTGCAGGGTCGAAGCGACGTCAAAACGTCACTCCTGCCCATAGCTCTTAAAAAAAATAAATAAATAAATAATAATAATAATAATAAAGTCAGGACAATTTTTTTTAATTTTTTATAGAATGACATAAAGTCCCTTTTAGAATGACGATTTGTCATTCAAAAAAAATAAAATAAAAATAAAATGTTTTTTTTTTTTATATTGCATTTTAGTCTAAATATGAGATCTGAAGTCTTTTTGACCCCCCCAGATCTCATATTTAAGAGGTCCTGTCATGCTTTTTTCTATTACAAGGGATGTTTACATTCCTTGTAATAGGAATAAAAGCGACCTAAAATTGATTGAGTGTGTCAAAATAAAGATTTTAAAATTAAAGCGCCCCCGTCCCGACGAGCTCGCGCGCAGAAGCGAACGCACACGTGAGCAGCGCCCGCATATAAAAAACGGTGTTCAAACCACACGTGAGGTATCGCCGCGATCGTTAGAGCGAGAGCGATAATTCTAGCACTAGACCTCCTCTGTAACTCAAAACATGCAACCTGTAGAATTTTTTAAACGTCGCCTATGGAGATTTTTTAAGGGTAAAAGTTGGTCGCCATTCCACGAGCGGGCGCAACTTTGAAGCGTTACATGTCGGGTATCAATTTACTCGGTGTAACATTATCTTTCACAATATAAAAAAAAAAAAAATTGAGCTAACTTTACTGTGGTCTTATTTTTTAATTTAAAAAAAGTGTTTAAGACCGCTGCGCAAATACGGTGTGACAAAAAGTATTGCAACGACCGCCATTTTATTCTCTAAAGTGTTAGAAAAAAAAAAAAAAAAAAAACATACATACATACACACAATATATATATATATATATATATATATATATATATATATATATATATATATATATATATATATATATATATATATATATATATATATATATATATATATATATATATATATATATTTATTTTGTTTGGGGGTTCTAAGTAATTTTCTAGCAAAAAAAATTGTTTTTAACTTTTAAACACCAAATCTCAGAAAGAGGCTCAGTCCTTAAGTGGTTAATATTTCCCCACAGCAAGGCATGTTAGCACTCTATGGCTGGCTCACCTTGGAAAGTCTTTGCTATCAATGTAGACCATGCCATTGCGTTCTGTGCTCTGGAAACTTGTGAATTTTCCATCTGCCAATGGCAACAGCTGAAGATTGAGTAACTCGTTGTACCGTCCATCGCTGATGGCATACTTCAGGAGCATCATTTTTTTTTCAAGCGAGACCCCGTGCCAGCCATCTTTGTGTAAGAACTGTCTCACCAGAGAAGGAGAAACACTGCCCAGTTCTGTAGCTAACTGCAAAGTTGAATGGACATGCCTGGGGACTTTAACAAGTGGAGCCCCCAACAACAGAAGAACTTCCTCTAAGCATGCAGAGAGTTTGGACTCAAATTTTATTTCCAGTAGAAAAATAGCTTCAGAAGCAGATACCCAACGGGATTGGTCAGCTATCTGGAATACTCTTACTTTCATCAGTGTTTCAGCCATTTGTCTGGTAAGTTTATGCCATATCTTTTTGTGTTGAGTCCTTTCTGGGTCTGGCCAGATTTTGTAAATGACATCAGCTGATATTTTGGACGACTTGACCAAAGACACTGTATTACAGACCGCATATTTATAGAGTAGAGGCAGAACCTGTTCCACCAAAATATGGTTCCACTTAGCAGCCTCGTCATGTTGCTGGTCTATTTCTGGCCACTTTAGGCTTCTCCTGTCATCAGTAAGGTCGAAACAACCGTTGATAATCAACGGTAGACCTGTTCTGTTTTCCTCCTTGTCTGGAAGTGGCAATATGCAACTTAAGCGGCCACCATACAAATCCATGCAGGCCTCAGATAAGGGATAAGCCAAGTCAAGCCCTGGTTTGTTGCAGAGTTTGTTACTCAGTTCAGTCAAGTCTGGAAAGAGATTTCCTTGAATGGTACTGGAGATCACAAACCACTTACTGACTTCTTTTTCTCTTTCAAACCGCTTCAGAGTAGTAACCATAATGTGTGTCTTAATGTCAAGATCTGCTGACTTGTTTACAAATGTCTCTTTGGTAGACACTTCAACAGTAAGGAGAGTGGTCAACGTTCCACTGTGGTCAATATTCTTGAGAGCTACTCTAGTAATGTGGCGAAGGAAGAGGAGGCTGATGCTAGCGTCCCTGACGAAAGAATCAAAGAGCTCCTGAACCCTCTTTGAGTCGTAGATATTGTCGGAAATTTCAGAAGGATCGAGACGCAGAGGAAAGCGAAAGAGAGTTCCATTGAAGTGGCCAGAGTTGAGAATCTCCTCCCAACGCCCTAAGTTAAGAGCCTCCAGGGCTTTTTGGAAAGGTTGGAACTGGTCAGAAAATTCCTCTAAGTCTTGTCTTTCTTTTTCTAAGTTCCATAGGCGTCCTCCTCTGTGAAAAATCTGTTCTTGTGGATCCAGAAACCCAATATTTTTGCTGCTAAAGATTGCTGGGTAATCTGTGCATTAAAGAAAACAACACATAAGCAGCTTTGCAAAGAAGACATACAACCACAAAGCAATTAACCACTTAATGCAAGCAGCCATAACCTTCATTATTCTCAGGTTCACCAGTTTTTCAATAGCCATTAGGACATGTAGCACTAGACTTTCCATCAATTTCTGTTCTACACCAGGGAAACCACTCCATGCAGTTTTAGGACCTACTCACTGTCTCTGGGTGCTAGCTCAATGGGATCTGTATTTCCCCAGCACAATAAATCAAATGAAAAATAGCCACATTTCAGACACTTTAGTTCCTCTTCAACTTCACAAAACTTTATTGCTGCTTTTAGGAATATACAGCAAACTGAGGCACATCTCTCTCCATCACAGACCTTGCTCCCATTCCTTGGATGTGTTTCACCCGAAATAGGGCTTAGTCGTAAAGGTCTCCAAGGTCACCCAATTTGGGGTAAATTGCGCCAAAGGAGTAGGAGAAACGGTTGGCGGAGAACTATATGCTTCTGTTTGCTGTAAAATAATAATAAAAAAAAATAAAACAAACAATGTGATGGAGATGTGGCTTTTCTGTTGAAATCAACCTCCAAACTACAGGGTTTTACAGGTTTCGGAAAATTTCTGGCATCTCTACTTTGAAAGTAGAAGTCCTTCCATGTTAATAAGTCACTCAGCCTTTGAAGATACATATAAAAGAAAAAAAACATTATGAATGTAGCGCATCATGAGCTTCCCCCATGAGGGGGCGCCACTGCTGCGACCTGCATTCACCACCCTCTGCATCAGTGAGGACCTTCCAGTCCAGAGAAGAGAGGGAAGGAAAAGAGAGAAGGAAAAGAGAGAAGGAAAAGAGAGAAGGAAAAGAGAGAAGGAAAAGAGAGAAGGAAAAGAGAGAAGGAAAAGAGAGAAGGAAAAGAGAGAAGGAAAAGAGAGAAGGAAAAGAGAGAAGGAAAAGAGAGAAGGAAAAAGGAAAAGAGAGAAGGAAAAAGGAAAAGAGAGAAGGAAAAAGGAAAAGAGAGAAGGAAAAAGGAAAAGAGAGAAGGAAAAAGGAAAAGAGAGAAGGAAAGGGAAAAGAGAGAAGGAAAGGGAAAAGAGAGAAGGAAAGGGAAAAGAGAGAAGGAAAGGGAAAAGAGGAAAGGGAAAAGAGGAAAGGGAAAAGAGGAAAAGGAAAAGAGGAAAAGGAAAAAGAGAGAAAGGAAAGGGAAAAGAGAGAAAGGAAAGGGAAAAGAGAGAAAGGAAAGGGAAAAGAGAGAAAGGAAAGGGAAAAGAGAGAAAGGAAAGGGAAAAGAGAGAAAGGAAAGGGAAAAGAGAGAAGGAAAGGGAAAAGAGAGAAAGGAAAGGGAAAAGAAAGAAGGAAAAGAAAGAAGGAAAAGAGAGAAGGAAAGGGAAAAGAGAGAAAGGAAAGGGAAAAGAGAGAAAGGAAAGGGAAAAGAGAGAAAGGAAAGGGAAAAGAGAGAAAGGAAAGGGAAAAGAGAGAAAGGAAAGGGAAAAGAGAGAAAGGAAAGGGAAAAGAGAGAAAGGAAAGGGAAAAGAGAGAAAGGAAAGGGAAAAGAGAGAAGGAAAAGGAAAAGAGAGAAGGAAAAGGAAAAGAGAGAAGGAAAGGGAAAAGAGAGAAGGAAAGGGAAAAGAGAGAAGGAAAGGGAAAAGAGAGAAGGAAAGGGAAAAGAGAGAAGGAAAGGGAAAAGAGAGAAGGAAAGGGAAAAGAGAGAAAGGAAAGGGAAAAGAAAGAAGGAAAAGAAAGAAGGAAAAGAGAGAAAGGAAAGGGAAAAGAGAGAAAGGAAAGGGAAAAGAGAGAAAGGAAAGGGAAAAGAGAGAAAGGAAAGGGAAAAGAGAGAAAGGAAAGGGAAAAGAGAGAAAGGAAAGGGAAAAGAGAGAAAGGAAAGGGAAAAGAGAGAAAGGAAAGGGAAAAGAGAGAAAGGAAAGGGAAAAGAGAGAAAGGAAAGGGAAAAGAGAGAAAGGAAAGGGAAAAGAGAGAAAGGAAAGGGAAAAGAGAGAAAGGAAAGGGAAAAGAGAGAAAGGAAAGGGAAAAGAGAGAAGGAAAAGGAAAAGAGAGAAGGAAAGGGAAAAGAGAGAAGGAAAGGGAAAAGAGAGAAGGAAAGGGAAAAGAGAGAAGGAAAGGGAAAAGAGAGAAGGAAAGGGAAAAGAGAGAAGGAAAGGGAAAAGAGAGAAGGAAAGGGAAAAGAGAGAAAGGAAAGGGAAAAGAGAGAAAGGAAAAGAAAGAAGGAAAAGAAAGAAGGAAAAGAGAGAAAGGAAAGGGAAAAGAGGGAAAAGAGAGAAAGGAAAGGGAAAAGAGAGAAAGGAAAGGGAAAAGAGAGAAAGGAAAGGGAAAAGAGAGAAAGGAAAGGGAAAAGAGAGAAAGGAAAGGGAAAAGAGAGAAGGAAAAGGAAAAGAGAGAAGGAAAGGGAAAAGAAAGAAGGAAAAGAAAGAAGGAAAAGAAAGAAGGAAAAGGAAAAGAGAGAAAGGAAAGGGAAAAGAGAGAAAGGAAAGGGAAAAGAGAGAAAGGAAAGGGAAAAGAGAGAAAGGAAAGGGAAAAGAGAGAAAGGAAAGGGAAAAGAGAGAAAGGAAAGGGAAAAGAGAGAAAGGAAAGGGAAAAGAGAGAAGGAAAGGGAAAAGAGAGAAGGAAAAAGGAAAAGAGAGAAGGAAAGGGAAAAGAGAGAAGGAAAGGGAAAAGAGAGAAGGAAAGGGAAAAGAGAGAAGGAAAGGGAAAAGAGAGAAGGAAAAGGAAAAGAGGAAAAGGAAAAGAGAGAAGGAAAGGGAAAAGAGAGAAAGGAAAGGGAAAAGAGAGAAAGGAAAGGGAAAAGAGAGAAAGGAAAAAGGAAAAGAAAGAAAGGAAAAGGAAAAGAAAGAAGGAAAAGAAAGAAGGAAAAGAGAGAAAGGAAAGGGAAAAGAGGGAAAAGAGAGAAAGGAAAGGGAAAAGAGGGAAAAGAGAGAAAGGAAAGGGAAAAGAGAGAAAGGAAAGGGAAAAGAGAGAAAGGAAAGGGAAAAGAGAGAAAGGAAAGGGAAAAGAGAGAAAGGAAAGGGAAAAGAGAGAAAGGAAAGGGAAAAGAGAGAAAGGAAAGGGAAAAGAGAGAAGGAAAAGGAAAAGAAAGAAGGAAAAGAAGGAAAGAAAAGAAGGAAAAGAAAGAAGGAAAAGAGAGAAGGAAAAGAGAGAAGGAAAGGGAAAAGAGAGAAGGAAAGGGAAAAGAGAGAAAGGAAAGGGAAAAGAGAGAAAGGAAAGGGAAAAGAGAGAAAGGAAAGGGAAAAGAGAGAAAGGAAAGGGAAAAGAGAGAAAGGAAAGGGAAAAGAGAGAAAGGAAAGGGAAAAGAGAGAAAGGAAAGGGAAAAGAGAGAAGGAAAAGGAAAAGAGAGAAGGAAAAGGAAAAGAAAGAAGGAAAAGAAAGAAGGAAAAGAAGGAAAAGAAAGAAGGAAAAGAGAGAAGGAAAGGGAAAAGAGAGAAGGAAAGGGAAAAGAGAGAAAGGAAAGGGAAAAGAGAGAAAGGAAAGGGAAAAGAGAGAAGGAAAAGGAAAAGAGAGAAGGAAAAGGAAAAGAGAGAAGGAAAAGGAAAAGAGAGAAGGAAAAGGAAAAGAGAGAAGGAAAAGGAAAAGAAAGAAGGAAAAGAAGGAAAGAAAAGAAGGAAAAGAAAAGAAGGAAAAGAAGGAAAAGAAAGAAGGAAAAGGAAAAGAATGAAAAGAAAGAAGGAAAAGAAAGGAAAAGAAGGAAGCAAAAGAAGGAAAAGAAAAAAAGAAAGATCCTCTGGCATAATGTGACCATGCGGTAGACTTGGAAGAAAGGTAGGTAATGTGAGGGAGTGTGAACTCGACCTTAATATTTGGTTTACGAAGAAATGTGCAAAGGGGTCCATGAATTCATACCAACATGCCTACATGTGTACTTTGGAGGACAATCTAATCTATGAAATATTTATGATCACACATAAAATAAGGACTCTGAGGCCAAAATTAACCTCAGGCTGACCTGTAATGTGGTAGACTGAGTTGAACCCAAGTCCAAATCTTCCAACGGTGTCGGGGTCTTTGCGCTTGATGCTATTTCCGGGTTTCTGGATCCCCTCCCAGTCTTGATCAGTAAAGATCTCGTTGTTGTAGGCCAGAAGAGCCGGGCCTGAGGGAGGAAAACAATACATGTAAAAGAATGCAAAAAGGCAATAGAGGAATTATCTGAACATCTGACATTTTGGGGGGGGGGGGGGATTTACTAAAACTGGAGAGTGCAAAATCCGGTGCAGCTTAATTGAACAAGCTGAAGTTAAAGGCCGATTATCTACTATGCACAGCTGCACCAGATTCGGAGTCCTCCAGTTCTAATAAATCCCCCCCCCCTTCTATCTCTTGCTCCTCATGCCAAAATGTTGCAATTTAAATTTTAAAAAATAAAAAACTGGAGAAAAAGTTAAACATGTAAACTTTCCACCCAGTTTCTGCTCATGGCATCTAGGAGGGAGAATAACGTCAGTATCCTCTGGTGAGATCCCGGGAATGCCGAATCTCCTAAATCTTATGAAGATGCTCCAGGATTGCCTTATCTTGAGATTTAGGATCCTCATCACTCCCAGGATCTCACAAGAAGGATCTGAACATCACTCTTCTGTAGATTCTATGGGAAGAGCTGGATGTAAGGTTAGTTTTTTTTTTTTTCTATGTCGTTTTTTTTTTTAAAGCGTGGAGAAGGTTTTTTTTTTTTTTTTATTAAAATGATACTAAAACACACACTGTTTAAAAATTTAGATTCTAACTTCTATTTCTGTATGTGGATGACGTAATTAATAATTTTTTTTTTTTTTTTTTTTTCAATTTAAAAAGTAGCTTTTTCCTAATAGATACCCGGCTGTCACATGACCCAGCTCTCTCCCAGCCTGTCTGCAGGGAAACATAAGCAGGAGGAGCTTCTAGTCCTCTGCTGCTTATCGTGTGTTTTTTAGCTGGTCAGTGGGCATAGAGGAGGGAGGAAGGGAGTGGTCAGTCATTGTGTATACACCCATGTGTGTGACTCTGTAGTCACATGGGCTGCTCAGATGTGATAGGGAGGAAATGCTCAGCATAGAAACTCACTGAATACTGAGCATGAGCAGAGTTGCCACCACAGCTGCAAAATCCCTAACTGAATTGGGGACATGAACAGAAGGGGGAGATAGAGAGCAGCAGGATCAAACAGGTTTTTGCAGAAAACAGAAAAGGAATATCATAGTTACTTAAGGAGCTTAATTTTTAAAATTAAAGTGCGGCTAATTTATTTTTTATTTGTTTTTGGGGGGGAGGGGGGGCACGTCTAGGGAAAGGTGGCATCAGGAGTCTTCTCAAATCCCAAGACACTCCAGGAGTATCATCTCTCAGGATCTCACCAGAAGGATCGTGAAGTCACCCATCAATGGCATTGTCCAAAATATGGCCACGTGACCATATTAGGTCAATGATGTCACAAGCATCCCCGCCCCAAAGTTACGTGCTGCTACAGGCGGGGAATTCTCTAGCTTCAGCTCATTGGTTGCCGATTTGGCGGCAGCGACGGCTTCCTTCATGCTCCAGTCTGAACCCGAATTCAGATCAAACCCGTGATCATCCCCTTCAACCCGCTCAACCCTACACTCCATCCAAGACCAGAAAAAAAAAATTGGAGTTGGAGTTAAGCTTTAAACAAGTTAAAATATCACTATTTTTTTTTTTTTTAAAGAGGGACTAGACCCCCTGTCGGGTTTTTATTGCCGTTTGTGCCCCATTTAGGGTATTTGTCCTGTTTACGGTTGTCACTAAGAAAATCCCACATTTTGGGTTATTATCAGAAAAATAATAGAAGGGAAATCTTCCAATAGGGACACTAGTTCTGGGATTCCTTTGAAGGGATTTCCTCCCACTTCCTGTTTGGCTACTGTATAGGACAGGAAGTGAAGGGAAATCTCCCCAATGGGGACACATGACAAAACTAACCTCACAAAGGGTTATAACCCTCCCTTACGCTATCTAAAAAGAAAAAAAAAAACTTTTTACAGTTAGTTTTAAATTAAAGGTAAAATAATGTTTTACCTTGGATGACATGGAGGTCTTTGGAATGTAAAGTTTGCGTGCCGTATTGTCTTTCATCGTAAACAAAAAGGACTTCAGTCGCTTTAGCGTCATCGGCGTTCTGAATCAGTTCCTGAAAGTGTATAAAATAGAAGTTATTTATACATAACAAGGCAGGTTTTGTTTTTCTGAGTACTCCCTGTATTGCCCGCTGATCCTGCCAGTGGATCCATGATTTTCCCACTTCCGGTGGTGGGGTGACAAGGCATCTTAGATGGACCTGGGCATGTAGACGGACCTGTACTGTGGATGGACCTGTACTGTCGACGGACATGTAGAAGGACCTGGAACATGTAGATGGACCTGTACTGTCGACTGACATGTCGAGTACTCCCTGTATTGCCCGTTGATCCTGCCAGTGGATCTATTATTTTCCCACTTCCGGTGGTAGGGTGACAAGGCATCTTAGATGGACCTGGGCATGTAGATGGACCTGTACTGTAGATGGACCTGTAGATGGATCCTGTACTGTCGACGGACCTGTAGATGGACCTGGAACATGTAGATGGACGATGGACCTGTAGATGGATCCTGTACTGTCGACGGACCTGTAGATGGACCTGGAACATGTAGATGGACGATGGACCTGTAGATGGATCCTGTACTGTCGACAGACATGTAGAAGGACCTGGAACATGTAGATGGACCTGGAACATGTAGATGGATCCTGTACTGTCGACAGACATGTAGATGGACCTGGAACATGTAGATGGACCTGGAACATGTAGATGGACCTGGAACATGTAGATGGACCTGGAACATGTAGATGGACCTGGAACATGTAGATGGACCTGGAACATGTAGATGGACCTGGAACATGTAGATGGACCTGGAACATGTAGATGGACCTGGAACATGTAGATGGACCTGGAACATGTAGATGGACCTGGAACATGTAGATGGACCTGGAACATGTAGATGGACCTGGAACATGTAGATGGACCTGGAACATGTAGATGGACCTGGAACATGTAGATGGACCTGGAACATGTAGATGGACCTGGAGATGGATCCTGTACTGTCGACAGACATGTAGATGGACCTGGAACATGTAGATGGACCTGGAACATGTAGATGGACCTGGAACATGTAGATGGACCTGGAACATGTAGATGGACCTGGAACATGTAGATGGACCTGGAACATGTAGATGGACCTGGAACATGTAGATGGACCTGGAACATGTAGATGGACCTGGAACATGTAGATGGACCTGGAACATGTAGATGGACCTGGAACATGTAGATGGACCTGGAACATGTAGATGGACGATGGACCTGTAGATGGATCCTGTACTGTCGACAGACATGTAGATGGACCTGGAACATGTAGATGGACCTGGAACATGTAGATGGACCTGGAACATGTAGATGGACCTGGAACATGTAGATGGACCTGGAACATGTAGATGGACCTGGAACATGTAGATGGACCTGGAACATGTAGATGGACCTGGAACATGTAGATGGACCTGGAACATGTAGATGGACCTGGAACATGTAGATGGACCTGGAACATGTAGATGGACCTGGAACATGTAGATGGACCTGGAACATGTAGATGGACCTGGAACATGTAGATGGACCTGGAACATGTAGATGGACCTGGAACATGTAGATGGACCTGGAACATGTAGATGGACCTGGAACATGTAGATGGACCTGTACTGTAGATGGACCTGTAGATGGATCCTGTACTGTCGACGGACCTGTAGATGGACCTGGAACATGTAGATGGACGATGGACCTGTAGATGGATCCTGTACTGTCGACAGACATGTGGATGGACCTGGAACATGTAGATGGACCTGGAACATGTAGATGGACCTGGAACATGTAGATGGACCTGGAACATGTAGATGGACCTGGAACATGTAGATGGACCTGGAACATGTAGATGGACCTGGAGATGGATCCTGTACTGTCGACAGACATGTAGATGGACCTGGAACATGTAGATGGACCTGGAACATGTAGATGGACCTGGAACATGTAGATGGACCTGGAACATGTAGATGGACCTGGAACATGTAGATGGACCTGGAACATGTAGATGGACCTGGAACATGTAGATGGACCTGGAACATGTAGATGGACCTGGAACATGTAGATGGACCTGGAACATGTAGATGGACCTGGAACATGTAGATGGACGATGGACCTGTAGATGGATCCTGTACTGTTGACAGACATGTAGATGGACCTGGAACATGTAGATGGACCTGGAACATGTAGATGGACCTGGAACATGTAGATGGACCTGGAACATGTAGATGGACCTGGAACATGTAGATGGACCTGGAACATGTAGATGGACGATGGACCTGTAGATGGATCCTGTACTGTCGACAGACATGTAGATGGACCTGGAACATGTAGATGGACCTGGAACATGTAGATGGACCTGGAACATGTAGATGGACCTGGAACATGTAGATGGACCTGGAACATGTAGATGGACCTGGAACATGTAGATGGACCTGGAACATGTAGATGGACGATGGACCTGTAGATGGATCCTGTACTGTCGACAGACATGTGGATGGACCTGGAACATGTAGATGGACCTGGAACATGTGGATGGACCTGGAACATGTGGATGGACCTGGAACATGTGGATGGACCTGGAACATGTGGATGGACCTGGAACATGTGGATGGACCTGGAACATGTGGATGGACCTGGAACATGTGGATGGACCTGTAGATGGATCCTGTACTGTCGACAGACATGTAGAAGGACCTGGAACATGTAGATGGACGATGGACCTGTAGATGGATCCTGTATTTTCAACAGACATGTAGAAGGACCTGGAACATGTACATGGACCTGGAACATGTACATGGACCTGTACTGTAGACGGACATGTAAATGGAAAGAAAGCTCTATTTGTGGGGGGAAAAAAAAAAAAGGACGTCAATTTTGTTTGGGTGCCACGTCGCACGACCACGCAATTGTCAGTTAAAGTGACGCAGTGCTGAATCGCAAAAAAAAAAAAAAAAATGGCCTGGTCATTGGGCAGCCAATTCTTCCGGGGCTGAAGTGGTTAAGATCACGAGGGGGAAAGAATCGCAATCTCGGTTCTTAACGATTAATCGTGCAGCTCTACCCAACACTTAAACCTCACATGCACTTTAACACTTGCCACTCACCTCTTCTGTACTCCTAACATTACCAATTTTTAACGCTTGCCTCACCTATACCCCCAACACTTACCTTTCATCTACCTGGACCCAAAAACCTAATCCTCACCACACCTGTACCCCAACACTAAACCCTCACCCCATACAAAGAGCTCTGTGTATGAGTGAACTACAAGCCCCAATATCCTTTGCGGAGCTTGTAGTTACATCGGGTTGCGCCATGGTAGTTCATTGATTCTTACTGTCAGTGTATCTGCTTCCCCATATGGACTGTACAGGCACACAGATACTATGACAGCGTGCAGGAGACCTGCATGGCACCAGAGATCTGCTAATTGCTGGTGCAATATTTTACAGGCTCCAAAAAATAAAAAATAAATTAAAAAAAATAAATAAAAATGCAAATTTTTTTTACCTGCAAAAAAAAAAAAAAAAAAAATGATGTTCATTTATTATTTTCTTTAAAAAAAAGGAATTATCTAAATTCAAAATGAAATCAGTTCACTTACTTTAAGAATCTGTCCTCCGTCCGGGTATTTTTGCAAAATATTCTGCAGCTGGATCAGGAAGGGCGGGGCCCTCTGGAAGAAATCTGCAGAGATACGGTGTCTCAATTAATTGTGACCTGTTAGTAGCGTTACAAGTTGCACAAATCATTT
>NC_133333.1:8066907-8069407 GCF_042186555.1 Aquarana catesbeiana | reverse complement strand
CGCTTTTTTTTTTTTTTTATTTTGTGGAAAACGCAGGCACGTCGGCCCATTCACATGCACGCACAAGTGTGAATCGGGGGGGAGGGGGGGTGTAACAGCTTCCTGCGTTGAACTACAAGTGCCTGATTGCTCACATGTGGATGGGGGGCAATTGAAAAGTGTGGCAATCGGCTGGTTAAGCGTTTTGGAGCTTCCAGCTCAGGTGTGAATGGCGGGCGAAACCTTTTCTTTGCAGAACGTGCGACTTTTTACTTCCTTTTTTTTTTTCTTAATAAAAAAAAATACCTGGTGATCGTGGAGACGCTATTCCAGCCGATCCTCCCTCTCCGGTATCACCTCGCTCTCTTCTGTGTGGCTGTACCTGGGGGGATTGAGCTGTGCATTTCCTCATCTCTCCATCACCACCACCTGATCCATGATTAGAGGTGTCCTTCACCTGAACCTCCGAGAGGCCCAATATCCACCTTCTGCAGCTCCTTAGGACTCGTTACACTTGCTGCAGCTCTTCCCGCCTCTCTGATAATAAGGCCCCCATACACACTATTAGATTTTCTGCAGATTTTTGTCTTCAGATTTACCAAAACCTTATAATATGAGGTCACGCCTTAAGAGTTTCAATTTGTATGTGATCAGGCTGGCCCTTGCACTACATGGTTTTTGTAAATCTGAAGACAAAAATCTGCATAAAATCTAATAGTGTGTATGGGGGGGCCTGAGGCCGGATTCACGCTGGTGCTACACGACAGTCGTACTACTTTCGATCCGACTGTGCTCTGCGACTTGAAGTCCGACTTCAATGAACAGGGATCCGACTTCGATCCCCTACAATACCAGGCACTGTCTGCCTGGTATGAATCTTGAGGGGGAACTCCATGCCAAATTTTAAATAAAAAACCGGCGTGGGTTCCCCCCCTCCAAGAGCATACCAGGCCCTTCGGTTTGTATGGATTTTAAGAGGAACCCCGAAGCCGAAAAAAACGCCCCCAAAATCCATACCAGACCCCTTATCCGAGCACGCAGCCTGGCCGGTCAGGAAAGGGGGTGGGAGGAGCGAGCGCCCCCCTCCTCCTGAACCGTACCAGGCCGCATGCCCTCAACATGGGGGGTAGGTGCTATGGGGCAGGGGGGCCCTGCGGTCCCCCCACCCCAAAGCACCTGGTCTCGATGTTAATGAGGAAAAGGGGCCCCTTCCCGACAACCCTGGCCGTTGGTTGTTGGGGTCTTTGGGCGAGGGGCTTATCGGAATCCGGGAGCCCCCTTTATTAGGGGGGCCCCCAGATCCCGCCCCCCCACCCTATGTGAATGAGTATGGGGTACATCGTACCCCTATCCATTCACCTGGGGAAAAAAAATGTCAATAAAAAACACACTACACAGGTTTTTAAAGTAATTTATTAGGCAGCTCCGGGGGGTCTCTTCCACCTTCTTCTCCGCGCTCTCCGGTTCTCCTCCCGCTGTCCGGTCGTCTTCTGCCGGGCTCCTCCGCTATCTTCTGCTCTTTTGCTAGCGGGGGCCCGGTCTTCTCCGTTTCTTCTTCCCTCTTCTCTTCTTCCGATGTTGACACGACGCTCTCTCCTGCTGTAATGCCGCGTGCGCGGTACGCAACGACTTATATTGGCATGGGGCGTGGTCACCGGGTGATGTCACCCGGTGATCACACTCCTTGTGACGTCACCACCCGGAGCATGACATCATAAGTGGCGTGATCACCGGGTGACATCACCCGGTGACCACACCCCATGCCTATATATACAATATTTAAAAAATTGTAGAAAAATTCTAAAAATGAAAAAAAAAAAAAAGTGTAAAAAAAATAAAATAAACTACTGACACCACTCTCCCCTGCCCTACCAACACTGTCCACTGCGCCCCCCCCCCCCCCCCCCCCTGCGCAAAAAAAGCATTGTAAAAAACAAACTGAATTGTAAAAAATAAATAAAAAAACCAGTCCACTGCCACACGCCAGCCGCCCCCCCCCCCCCCCCCTTCCCAGAAGCAGAAAGAATATTGAAGAAGTGATTTAAAAAATATTTTTTTTGGGGGGGGGATCGGGGTTGCGGGTGCGAAGCGCCACCTCCCTGAAATGATTTTTTGCAGGTTGGGATGTCTGTAATGGCGCCGATCAGCGACTTATAGCGGGATGAAGCTAATAGAGACATCCCCAAAAAAACTTGCAACTGTAATTGCAGAGAAAGGGAGTTCTACAAAGTATTGACTCCGGGGGGCGCCATACAAATACCCCCCCCCCACACTTTTCACATATTTATTTGTATCATTTTCCTTCCACTTCACAATTATGTGACACTTTGTGTTGGTCTATCACATAAAATCCCAATAAAATACATTTACGTTTCTGGTTGTAACATGACAAAAAAAAATATATATATATACATGACTATAATTAGGATGAAGGGTTTTCGCACTCCGAAGCTTCTATAAAATGATTATTTTTCCCCAGAAGGAACGTATAATATACAATAATAACCGGAGTCCTTCCTCA
>NC_133333.1:7991907-8061907 GCF_042186555.1 Aquarana catesbeiana | reverse complement strand
CTTCATGGTTTCCTATCTGCACATTTTCAAGAGATGTATTGGTTTTTTGTTGGTTGGTTGTAGGTTTTTTGTTGGTTGGTTGTAGGTTTTTTGTTGGTTGGTTGTAGGTTTTTTGTTGGTTGGTTGTAGGTTTTTTGTTGGTTGGTTGGTTGTAGGTTTTTTGTTGGTTGGTTGGTTGTAGGTTTTTTGTTGGTTGGTTGGTTGTAGGTTTTTTGTTGGTTGGTTGGTTGTAGGTTTTTTGTTGGTTGGTTGGTTGTAGGTTTTTTGTTGGTTGGTTGGTTGTAGGTTTTTTGTTGGTTGGTTGGTTGTAGGTTTTTTGTTGGTTGGTTGGTTGTAGGTTTTTTGTTGGTTGGTTGGTTGTAGGTTTTTTGTTGGTTGGTTGGTTGTAGGTTTTTTGTTGGTTGGTTGGTTGTAGGTTTTTTGTTGGTTGGTTGGTTGTAGGTTTTTTGTTGGTTGGTTGGTTGTAGGTTTTTTGTTGGTTGGTTGTAGGTTTTTTGTTGGTTTTGTTTGGTTGTAGGTTTTTTGTTGGTTGGTTGTAGGTTTTTTGTTGGTTGGTTGGTTGTAGGTTTTTTGTTGGTTGGTTGGTTGTAGGTTTTTTGTTGGTTGGTTGGTTGTAGGTTTTTTGTTGGTTGGTTGTAGGTTTTTTGTTGGTTGGTTGTAGGTTTTTTGTTGGTTTTGTTTGGTTGTAGGTTTTTTGTTGGTTGGTTGTAGGTTTTTTGTTGGTTGTAGGTTTTTTGTTGGTTGGTTGTAGGTTTTTGGTTGGTTGGTTGGTTGTAGGTTTTTTGTTGGTTGTAGGTTTTTTGTTGGTTGGTTGTAGGTTTTTGGTTGGTTGGTTGTAGGGGTTTTTGGTTGGTTGTAGGGGTTTTTTGTTGGTTGGTTGGTTGGTTGTAGGGGTTTTTTGTTGGTTGGTTGGTTGTAGGGGTTTTTTGTTGGTTGGTTGTGGGTGGTGGTGGTGTGTGTGGTGGGTTTTTTTTTTTTTTTTCCCCCTCTCTGCTCCAAAATGTTGATTGTTCAGCTTTATCCTTTTCCTCCTGACAGGAGTGGAAATCTGGACGGGAATTAAGAAAGGTCCACCCAGAAAACTGAAGTTTCCCGACCCCCAGGAGATCGTCTCCTCGGTGAAGAAGGCTTTACAGTAACTACACTGCAGGTTGGTGTCTTGGTGATACTCGGATGTCTCCCCCCTCCCCAATCCTCCTTTTCTGGGGTCCCCCCCATGGCGCCGCTCCTCCCCTGCTGAGTGTCCCCAGAGAAAGCCACTTGCCCCTGTGTGGGGGGGGGGGGTGTGTGTGTTCGCTCCCGAGCCACATCTGTCCTCCATAAGATGCACAGAACGCAGCCACTGCCCCACCGCTCCCTCCTCGCTGGCTGTGATTGACAATGGCTGCTGTGTCCTAGCCAATGAGGAGGGGGAGAGCTGCTGCTCTCATGCACATTGCTGGATCAGGTAAGTACTGGGGGGGAGGGGAGTTGGCCGAGGGGGGAACTGCACGTGTATAGAATGCATGAAGGTTAAACAAAAAACTGCTTACCTTTATATCCTATTTAAGAAGCTTACACTTGAAAGTCCCTATATATTGTATACAGAAATTTAGACCGGAGCAAAATGACCTAGCAGCATGTCTTTGTAGTGATGGAGGAACCCCACACAAGCACAGGGAGGTCATGCAAACTCCATGCAGATGGGTCCTCCCGTTTGAATGGCAGCCAAGACACCAAGTGGTGACTAAGCCGCATTACATGAAACGATATTCAATTCTGAGCCAATGGCAGGATAACTGATGAGCACGGATCTTATTGGGGTGCAACAGATATATTTTCTCCCACAAAATGAAGCTGGTTGCAGTGAATGCGCTGGAGTATCCCTGCCCCAGTTATACGCGATTATTGCCAAAAGTATTGGGACGCCTGCCTTTACACGCAAATGAACTTTAATGACATCCCAGTCTTAGTCCGTAGGGTTCAATATTGAGTTGGCTCCGCCATTTGCAGCTATAACAGCTTCAACTCTTCCGGGAAGGCCGTCCACAAGGTTTAGGAGTGTGTCTATGGGAATGTTTGACCATTCTTCCAGGAGCACATGTGTGAGATCAGGCACTGATGTTGGACAAGAAGGCTCGGTTCAGATATGAGCTGAATGCTGCTCACAGCGGGGGGGGGGGGGGGGGGGGGGTCCGGTTCATCCTGATTCAACAAACCTGCTGCGGAGATATGTGAACTGGCTCCATAGAGAGCTGGTCAAAATCTCCCGCATCCAACCCGCAATGGTGTGAACCCAGCCTTGGAACACCTTTTGGATAAATATCGGGTTATGGTCAGGACTCTGTGCAGGCCAGTCAAGTTCCTCCACCCCAAACTCGCTCATTAAAGGTCCACCCTAAAAAAAAAAAAAAAGCATAAAAATGCTCCTAAAAATCTGGAAAAAAAATTTTTTTTACTTACCAGAAATGGCTGTTGCTAGGCAGAACTTCCGACTGTGCGGTGATCTTCATTCTTCTCCTCGCATTGTCTTCTGGGGAATGGGACGCGCTGTGTTCTGGGAACTGTGTGTGTGTCCCAGAACACAGCTGGCCATTCACAAAGAGCTGTGCGACTCGCGCATGCGTGGTAGGAAACGGGCAGTGAAGCCACAAGGCTCCACTGCCTGCTTCCCTTAGTTTGAATGGTGGCGCCGGGACCCAATCCGATGGACGGATCGGCCTCGGGCTGCCGACATCGCGGGCACCCTGGACAGGTAAGTGTGCTTATTAAAAGTCAGCAGCTACAGTGTTTGTAGCTGCTGACTTTTGAAAGTCTTTTTTTTTTTTTTTTTTTTTTTCAGCTGGACCTCCGCTTTTAATATTTTTGTGGACCTTGCTTTGTACACTGGTGCGCAGTCATGTTGGAACAGGAAGGGGCCATCCCCAAACTGTTCCCACAAAGTTGGGAGCATGAAATTGTCCAAAATGTCTTGGAATGCTGACGCCTTAAGAGTTCCCTTCACTGGAACTAAGGGGCCAAACCCAACCCCTGAAAAACAACCCCCACGCCATAATCCCCCTCCACCAAATGATTTGGACCAGTGCACAAAGCAAGGTCCATCAAGAGTTTGGGGTGGAGGAACTTGACTGGCCTGCACAGAGTCCTGACCTCAACCCGATAGAACACCTTTGGGATGAATTAGTGGAGACTGCAAGCCAGGCCTTCTCATCCAACATCACAAATGCTCTTCTGGAAGAATGGTCAAACATTCCCATAGACACCCTCCTAAACCTTGTGGACGGCCTTCCCAGAAGAGTTGAAGCTGTTATAGCTGCAAAGGGCAGAGCCAACTCATGTCGATACAATGCGGAGATCAGCTTTAAGTGATATTGATCCAAAAACATACCGGACAGACCTGGGATAAACGTGAAGTTGAATTTCCTTTTTTACGTTGTTGAATTTCCTTTTTTACGTTGTTGAATTTCCTTTTTTACGTTGTTGAATTTCCTTTTTTACGTTGTTGAATTTCCTTTTTTACGTTGTTGAATTTCCTTTTTTACGTTGTTGAATTTCCTTTTTTACGTTCCCTCTAGAGTTCCTCCTGGGCCCGGCGCTAATGATGGGATGTAGCCAATGGGGAGTCTCCAGTTACATCGCTGAGAATTGGCCGGCAGAGGAGGAGCGCTCTGTAGATGATACTGAACACTGGGGAGAGTTTTATAGATGTTTGAAAATAAAAGTTTCTTTATATAATTTTGTGTCCTTTTGTTGCATTGAAAAAGTTCTTTTTTTTTTTTTTTTTTTAAGGTTGTTGGCAGAGGCCTATTCCAGGTTTCTTTTAGGCCAGATCCAGATTCACACTTGTGAATGGGGGGGCAGGTTGCGATTAGCTGCGGGGCAGAAAAGGGTCGCTGTGTCCAGGGGCCACATGGGCTGTTCAGATCTGATAGGGAGGAAATGCTCAGCATAGACACTCACTGAAAACTGAGCATGTGCAGAGCTGCCAACACTACTCTGCAAAATCCCCAAACGCAATTGGGGAACATGGACAGGAGGGGGAGATAGAGAGCAGCAGGATCAACCAGGTTTATACAGAAAACCAATCTTGTAGTGATGGAGTATGAACAGCGTGTAATACACCATTTATCAGTCGTTTTGTTTTTTTTTTAATGTGGGTTTAATCCTTTCATGCCTAAGCCCATTTGCTAATTTTTTTTATAGCAGAGACCCTAGAGCAGGGGTGTCCAAATTTTTTTTTTTTTTTTTTTTGGAAGGAGCCATCAGAAGATGGGGACACTGTAGTCATAAAGGGATGGACATGGTCAGCAACAATACTCAGGGAGGCCGTGGTGTATAAACCATGATCAATTGGTACTAAGGGGCCCAAAGTGTGCCAAGAAAATATCTCCCCCCCCCCCCCACCATTACACCCCCACCACCAGCCTGAACTGGGGATATCCCATCCCCCACACCATTACACCCCCACCACCAGCCTGACCCGGTGATACCCCATCCCCCACACCATTACACCCCCACCACCAGCCTGAACCGGTGATATCCCATCCCCCACACCATTACACCCCCACCACCAGCCTGAACCGGTGATATCCCATCCCCCACACCATTACACCCCCACCACCAGCCTGAACCGGTGATATCCCATCCCCCACACCATTACACCCCCACCACCAGCCTGACCCGGTGATACCCCATCCCCCACACCATTACACCCCCACCACCAGCCTGAACCGGTGATACCCCATCCCCCACACCATTACACCCCCACCACCAGCCTGAACCGGTGATATCCCATCCCCCACACCATTACACCCCCACCACCAGCCTGAACCGGTGATATCCCATCCCCCACACCATTACACCCCCACCACCAGCCTGAACCGGTGATACCCCATCCCCCACACCATTACACCCCCACCACCAGCCTGAACCGGTGATACCCCATCCCCCACACCATTACACCCCCACCACCAGCCTGAACCGGTGATATCCCATCCCCCCACACCATTACACCCCCACCACCAGCCTGAACCAGCGATACCCCATCCCCCACACCATTACACCCCCACCACCAGCCTGAACCGGTGATACAAGGCAGGATGGATCCATGCGCCAAATTCTGACCCCATCATCTGAATGTCGCAGCTGAAATCCAGACTCATCAGACCAGGCAACGTTTTTCCAAACTTCTCTTGTCCAATTTTGGTGATCCTGTGCCAATTGTGGCCTCAGTTTCCTGTTCTTAGAGTTGTACCCGGTGTGGTCTTCTGCTGCTGTAACCCGTCTGCTTCAAGGTTGGATGTGTTGTGTGTTCAGAGATGGTATTCTGCATATCTTGGGTGTAATGAGTGGTAATTTGAGTTCCTGTTGCCTTTCTATCATCTGGAACCAGTCTGCCCATTCTCCTCTGACATCAACGAGGCATTTTCCTCCACACAACTGCCGCTCACTGGATATTTTTTCTTTTTCCCACCATTCTCTATAAACCCCCGGGAGATGGTCGTGTGTGAAAATCCCAGAAATACTCAGACCAGCCCGTCTGCCACCAACAATCCATGCCACGTTCAAAGTCACGGAGATCCCCTTTCTTCCCTATTTCTGATGCTCAGTTTGAACTTCAGAAAGTCGTCTAGATGCCTAAATAGATCGAGTTGCTGCCATGCGATTGGCTCATTATCAATTTATGTTTCCAAGCAATTGAACGGGTGTACCCAATAAAGTGGCCGGGGAGTGTATAACCAAGGTTGGTGGTGACTCTCCCCGTTTCCCCCGGGAATTGGTTCTTCTGAGGATCCAGGTTGATGATGATCAGAAGCCTTGATGTAATAAAACTGTTACTAACGTATCTTTTCTTTTATGCAAAGAGGGGAAATTGTATTATGGTGGAAGGCCCCCCCCCCCGTGGGTTTATGGGGGGAAAAAAAAAAAATCAAATGCTGTTTTACCACTTTATAAAATTGACTTACCGCAATCGGAACTGCCCTAAGAAGTTCAATAAGATATGACGGCTTAGGAAGGAGTCCGACACTGTGCCTTGTTGTCCTAGCCAAAGCTGAACATGGGATGGAATCTTCTGTGGGGCCCTAACTTACATGACTGTTGGTTGTCGCTTATTTGATGTGTACTCCGCCACCGCCCCCCCCCCCCCCCATCCATCCGCCCGGCCCCTTTCAGGATGCATAGATTCCTATGGCGGGGGGCGGTACTTCTTGAAGCACCTGATTAGAGCCAGAGGCTCTAATAGGCTTCAAAATAGGGTGGGCTCGGGGTGCAGAGAGTGCACCCTGATACCACCCAATTGTGTGGCGATAGCTAATTAATTTTCGCTATTTCCACACTAACCTTCCTCCCCACCGATCAGGAGGCAGGGCGTCAGACCTGCTTCCTGAGTGGCCAAAGGGTGGTGGTGTCGGTGGGCACAGTGGCTGCATATGATGGGGGGGGGGGGTTTCAGTATTTTTCAGTTTGTTTGCACCCCCCCCAAAAAATTTTGACCACTGGTGTACTCTATTACCTGTCTAATACGTTCGCCTGTACTATGTCTTTTGATTTAGTCCATTCTTGGACAAATTTGTACCAAGCCTTGACTTTGTCTCAAAAAAAAAAAAAAAAAAGTTTTATTAACAAAACAGAAAAAGGTTAGTGGAATCCCCTCCAAAGTTGGAGTTGAGGTGTCTCCAATGAAGGGTCCTGGTAATACTCCATCATACAAAGACATTGTAGACAATTGTGCTCTTCCAACATGGTAGCAAGGAAATCATTTCTCAGGATGCAGATCCAGTGCACTGGACAGAGACTGATAAAGACCCTTCATTTAAATGTGGACTGGAGGTCAGAAATGTCTGAGACCCCCAGCAGCACTGGGAGGATGGACTGGCCATCAAGAGTTTCCCGGTGGGCCGATGGCTCAGTGGGCCGGTTTCAGGGGCCACCAATTGCATCTGCAGTGCGCGGCGATCTACCCGTCAACCGCTGACAGCTGGCGCCTGACGGGTAGATCGAGATTTAGCCAGCACGCAGAGTAGCGCAGGAAGAGTCTGTAGTAGGTGCTCTCTCATGTCACGCTTCTCCCCGGCGGCACCTCCTCTCTTCTCGTAACAGAATTAGAGTGGTGTATCCGCGCAACGGAACAAGAAGTTGAAATGGGGGGAAAAAAAAAATAAAAAATCGCATACAGGACTGGACTGCTGCCTCCACAGACGTAATTTCCACCGAAGTGGGAAAAACTAAAGGTAAATGAAAGGTTAATGTGTGGGTGTGGCGCCGTCCTAGGTATTGAGACTAAAGAATACCATGTGAATCGTATATAAACAAAATGACCCACTGTGAGTTTGGGGGGGGGGGGGGGGGGGAAATCAAAGACAGGAATGAGGAGAGGGTCCGGTTCCTGACATCCAAAGTGACTGTGCTATATAAAAGATATTTCAAACCACATATATTAATTATTTGTCATAAAAAGTCTTTATCAAACATGAATAATACTAAATAAATAAATTCATGTTTTGATAAAAGATTATTTTATTTATTTAGTATTATTCATGTTTGATAAAGACTTTTTATGACAAATAATTAATATATGTGGTTTGAAATATCTTTATATAGCACAGTCACCGCACACTCTCCTCATTCCTGTCTTTGATTTCCCCCCCCCCCCCCCCCCGACTCACAGTGGGTCATTTTGTTTATATACGATTCACATGGTATTCTTTAGGCCTCTTTCTCACGGGGCGGATCAGTGATGATCCGCCCCGTGAACATCCGCTGGCTCAGCGGGGATCGCTCCGCCGATCCCCGCTGAGCAGGAAGATGACAGGTGCATCGCTGCACGCTGTGCAGCGACGGACCTGTCAGAGCGCCGCTCTCCCCTATGGGGGATCGGATGATGACGGACCGTAGTTTCCGCCGTCACCCGATCCGATCACGGATGGAAAAGTAGGTTTTTTTCTCCGTTACACTTTTCGGATCGGAGCGGGGTCGGATGACAGCGGACATGTCACCGCTGACATCCGACGCTCCATAGGGATGAATGTATGTCCGTTTTTCATCCGAAAACGGAAGGATGAAAAACGGACATACGGATCGTCCGTGTGAAAGAGGCCTTAGTCTCAATACCTAGGACAGCGCCACACCCACATATTAACCTTTCATTTACCTCCTCTCTTCTCGTCCATCCCCATTGGCTTGTGACATCATCTGGGATGGACGAGAAGAGAGGAGGGGCCGCCGGGGAGCAGCGTGACATGAGAGAGAACCTACTACAGAAGCTTCCTGCTACTCTGCATGCTGGCTAGTAAACAATCCCATCATATGCCCTGATGTGTCCTGTGCCCCAATGTGCCATGTGACCAGATGTGTCCTGTGCCCCAAGGTGCCATGTGACCAGATGTGTCCTGTGCCCCAATGTGCCATGTGCCCCGTGGCCTGATGTGCCATGTGCCCTGTGGCCTGATGTGCCATGTGACCAGATGTGTCCTGTGCCCCAATGTGCCATGTGCCCCGTGGCCTGATGTGCCATGTGACCAGATGTGTCCTGTGCCCCAATGTGCCATGTGACCAGATGTGTCCTGTGCCCCAATGTGCCATGTGACCAGATGTGTCCTGTGCCCCAATGTGCCATGTGACCAGATGTGTCCTGTGCCCCAATGTGCCATGTGACCAGATGTGTCCTGTGCCCCAATGTGCCATGTGACCAGATGTGTCCTGTGCCCCAATGTGCCATGTGCCATGTGCCCTGATGTGCCATGTACCTCAATGTCCTGTGCCCTGATGTGCTGGGCTCTGTACCTTGATGTGGCCTGGTGTGCCGTACCCTGTGTTGTGTCCTGTACCCCAATGTGCCTTGTGCTCTGATGTGCCATGTACCCTGATGTGTTGTGCCCTGGGCCGGTCTGGATGTTGTCCAGGGCCACATTTTTGTCCCAGTCCAGCCCTGAGCACTGCGTACCACCCACATCTAGGACCCTGAAGACCGACCCCCCCCCCCCCCTCCCCGGCACACCCTAAACCTGGAAGCAAACATCAATGTACCCCAGTGTGTCGCTTTGCCTATACCTGCCGCCATTCTGCAGTACATTGCGGGCGGTCCGGAAATCATTAAAAAGAGAAACCTTTGAGAGGGTTCCATGAAAAGATATTTTTCTGTATCAGGTTGAAGACATTCACATACGGACAGGAGTATGTTTAATATTCTTTTATTAAATACAGAGAAAATCCAAATCTACAAAACAGAGCTGAATATTTTGTGCCCAACCCCCCCCCCCCACACATACCTCCCTCAAATGATAAAATTGGATTTGGTTCCCAGAAATTAAAAAACACTTTTCAGAGCCAAGGACTTTAAAACAAGCCTGCAGATCATTTCTGACTTCACTTGCTGTGTGCTTGTTCCAGGTGAAAAGGCTCAGAATAGATGCATCTATTTCTATTCACTTTAAAAAAAAACAGGGGTCCCCAACCCCCGAGGCCGCGGATCGGTACCAGTCCCTAGCCTGTTGATGACAGCGGGAGGCGAGCCGTGACTTGTGGTCCGAACAGAACTACCACAGACCCCAGTCACCTCCCGCTATGTGGCCATGCCTGTTGTCTCCTCTTCCGCAATGTCATCCTATCGGCAGGGCAGGCGGCGGGAGGAGCTGGGGGACCTGCACAGAGAGAGGGAGTCTTCTCATATTAACAAGTGGGTAATCACTCCCTTTGTTGTTAATATGATCAATTGGGCAGCTCCCGCTCTCCATCCAGATCTGCAGGGGGACATGACTGCAAGGGGCACTATGGTATTAAGGGGACTGAAATGGAAAATAAGTACAGCGCTGCGCTAAGCCAAAGGAGGGTAGAATAGCTGCTAACACACCTATAGACTCAAGGCAAAAAGTAACATCAAAAAAATAAAAAAGTGTAGCGCTATAATCCATACCCATGTGTATCACAATACATAAGTGCATATATAAGGTGAAATGCTGACAAAACATATATGACCATAAATATGGATAATACGGTGTTAATCACAAGAGAAATTAAAAAATAATAAATGTACTTTGTTATCAAGTGTACCAGTGACTAGTACTGCGAAACTACTATTAAGGGGACTGCACTGCAATCATTACAGTGCCCTTTAACAGTGCAGTCCCCTTCCCATCACAGCCCCTCCCCCCACCTTACAGCCCAGTCCCCTTCCCATTACAGCCCCCCCCCCCTATAGCCCCCCCAACAGTCCAGACCCCTTCCCATCACGGCCCCTCCCCCCACCTTACAGCCCAGTCCCCTTCCCATTACAGCCCCCCCCCTTACAGCCCAGTCCCCTTCCCATTACAGCCCCCCCCCTTACAGCCCAGTCCCCTTCCCATTACAGCCCCCCCCCCCCTTACAGCCCAGTCCCCTTCCCATTACAGCCCCCCCCCCCTTACAGCCCAGTCCCCTTCCCATTACAGCCCCCCCCCCTTACAGCCCAGTCCCCTTCCCATTACAGCGCCCCCCCCCCCCCCAACAGCCCAGTCCCCTTCCCATTACAGCCCCCCCCCCCCTTACAGCCCAGTCCCCTTCCCATCACAGTGAAGGCTTCCTTACATTAAAGGGGACTGCACTGTAAAAAAGGGACAACTATAATGTAAAGGGGGAGGGGGGGGGGGGCTGTGATGTGACCCCCTGGAAAAATTGACTGCCACAAAAAAAAAAAATTGGGGGGGGGGGCCACTGCTTTGGAACCCAACTTCTCTGTCAGCTTTCCTCATTTGGCTGGGTTTTGTTCATTCACATTTTCAACAGAGCCCCTGGCTACAAGCATCCCTAATAAGGTCCCTCCCCCTGATTATTCTCCCCCAACCCATTCTCAGTTCACCATCGCTTATAAAATTGTAGTTTGATCTCCTGCCGGGAATGAGGGGGGAGAGGTGTTTCAGGGGAACCAGCAGATTGATGCTTCCAAAGTCATCAAGCAGAAAAGGAAGGTTCTCTTTGCACAAAGTCCACCCAGGTTCACCTGGACTCCAGTAGAACATCTTATTGCGACTCCTACCATGATAACCGGCCCCTCCTACGATATAAATCCTGTGCTTCCAGCGTACAACCGCAGAACCAGAACTACTTTCCAAGGCAGGTGGAATTGTTCCATGACAAATTCTTCCTAGATGATCCATAATGAAGCTCTTACAAATGGTTTTGGTCTGTTCGTCATGCCGAAGATCTGAGTCAAATTCAGTGTACGGTGGAGAGGTACCATATGGTGTATATGCATCACTATCACAATCGGCCAGTCTGATTTTATAACTTGCAACGATGCATATCTTGTCATCCATTGTCACAGCTCTTGCAGCTGAAAAGGTCACGGGTAGAGAGAACTGACTCCAAGTGTCTGTCGGCACATCATAAATATGGAATCCCTGATGGTGTAAATGGTCTAAAAAGGTCTCAGTCATCCCGCCGATCGCAAACAGTCTTCCTTTCAGCACTGCGCTAGCAAAGCTATGTAGTGCCGCGGGCATGCTGGACAGATTGCGCCAACTATTGTCCAACACGTTGAAGCATTCCACCGAGTCTGTGGGTTCAAGGTCGTTATGTCCACCAAAGGCATAGAGCGTGTTTCTGTAGGCTAGGAAGCCATGACAAGCTCTTGGATGGGTCATAGAAGGGAGTTCTTTCCATTCATTTAATACAGAATCATACATGTGCAGTGCATTGGAAGCACGATATTCTTTCTTAAACCCACCCGAAACATATACTTTACAGCCTACAGATACAATTCCAGATTGTTCTATGTAGCCACAAAAAGGAAGCTTCTCCCAAGAGCATGTCCTGGGATCGTAGGCATTTAAATAGTAATCCTCTTCGCTTGGGTCCGTTTCCTCTAATGCCATCGGGTCTATGCAAAGTATTCTCTCCTCAAACATCCCTTGGCGCAAGCGGATTCCTGTTGGAGACTGGAGAGGGGAGTCATCGCTGGGTATGTTCTCGCTGACCTTTCCCAGCTCGTCTGGAGTCAGAAGTGGTAGCCTGAGGACCTTCAACAGTTCTGGGGGAAGAGGATTGTCCTTCCGGGTGCGAAATTCCCACCAGGAGCGGGCGAGGTCATAGACGGCAAGTTCTGAAGAAACCGTCAAGTCGTCCGAAGACAGAATGTTGACCAGTTCTTCCATCTCCAAGTGGAAAAAGTCTTCTTTGGCGGATAGGGAGCTCATATTCTGTCCTATATGGCTCAACGTTTCTTCCAAGAGGATTCCGTGATTGTGACTGTGAGCTAATCTGTAGATCCAAAGACAGTTTCCATTGTCGATCCTCTTTGCAAGGTACCTAAATAAAAAAAATAAAAAAGGGAGAGTTGAATACAAAAAAAAATATCTTTGCTTACAAGTGCAAATGCTTTCAACTTTATAATTCCAGATAAAACAAGCAAAGTCCCCACCTGGGACCTTCTCCACTGACATGTTTCACCCATAAAACTTGGCCTTTGTGCAAACCTATAAAGTTGCCAGCATTTAAACCTTCCTGGAGTGCAGCTGGCTCTCTCTCCTTTCTAATCTGTCAGTTTGATGGTGGGGTAGAAGAACTAAGAATGTGCACAATGTGGGTGTTCTTCATTTTCTGCTAAATTAGACTTACAAGGTATCACTTTCACACGTGAATCCTAAAGTGCTAATGAGACAAGAGCTCCCTTTAAAGTCAAAAAGTCTTTACCTGCTGCACAGATCTTGCATGGCCGTGATCTGCAGACGGCTGGACAGGATAAACAGGTCCTCCATGTTGTCCAAGGTGAGATGGACCTCCCCCGTGTAGATGTAGTGCAGGACGGTCTGCAGGACAGAAGAGGGGACATCCGAAAGACAAACCTCCCCGAGCTCAGCCTCCTTCATGGGACACGTGAAGAGGGCGCTGAAGTAAGGACTGACTGAGGCCAGGACGACCCTGGAAGCAATAAGAGGACACTTGCTGCATCACACAGGAGGACAGATAATGATGTATGGTCAATGAAGGACAATCTATTGCACCACTACTTTTCAACATTCTCAGACACCCCCCCCCCTTTATAATTGCCCCAAATACTCACCTAAATCTGAGGTCAGGCGATATGCCACCTCCTGAGTCTTCTTTCTACTTCTCTGCAGAGGAGGGTGGTCCTTCTTCAGGTGTCCACACTATTTTCTCACTTTCAGTCCATGTGACACCAGCGTTAGAATTCGGAGGAGCGGTTGTCACAGATCTCAAAAACATTGTTGGAGTTCTAACGGTTACCCTATGCCAGGGGTCCTCAAACTATGGCCCTCCAGTTGTTCAGGAACTACAAATTCCCATCATGCCTAGTCATATCTGCGAATGTCAGAGTTTTACAATGCCTCATGGGATGTGTAGTTCTGCAACAGCTGGAGGGGCGTAGTCTGAAGATCCCTGCCCTATGCTACTAAAATTTGCATTTCCCCCGTTGGAGAGATCTCCCATTGCCTTAGTGCAGGGATCTCCAAACTACGGCCCTCCAGGAATTGTAGTTCTTGAACAACTGGACGGCCATAGTTTGGAGACCCCTGCCTCGTGGGGGGGGGGGGGGGGGGGGGGGAGATAAGAAATCCAATGGAGACATATATGGCAATAAAGATCTTACAGGGGCTCTAAACTTCTCTATCCCCCCAAAAAAAACCCAAAACTGAAAAATTTGTAATTTGAGGTAGAGCTTTAAGATTCTGACCTACCTATGACACCGGAAGCATTTATCTGAAGTTTGTATGGTGACATCACAAAGAATCTCAGAAAAGTACATCTCCTTCAACCCTGAGGACACCAAAGAGACAGAATTATTCCATTGACACTGTATGACCAAACATTTGTAATTCCCATCCAATTGATGGAGTTCAGGTCTTTCCAGTGAAGGGTCCTGGTAATACTCCATCATACAAAGACAATGTAGACAATTGAGCTCCTCCAACCTTGTGGTAACAGTTTGGTTCCAACATGACTGTCCACTGTCTACAAAGCCAGCTCCAAAAAAGAGACATGGAGTGACCAGTTTGGTGTGAAATAACTCGAGTGTCCTCTACAGAGCCCTGACCACAACCCTACTGAACATGTTTGGGATGATATGGAACAGACTGTAAGCCAGGTCTTGAAATAAAAAATGAAATAAAAAAAAAAAAAAAAAAACAATTATTATTCTGCCTAGTGACAGGACACCGATCCATGCGATCGGGAGCGGTGATCAGTGTCGTATCACACGTAGCCCCTCCCCCCCCCACAGTTAGAACACATCCCTAGGACACACTTAACACCTTCAGCGCTCCCCTAGTGGTCAACCCCTTCACTGCCAGTCACATTTTACACAGTAATCAATGCATTTTTATAGCACCGATCGCTGTATAAAGGACAACGGTCCCAAAATGGTGTCAAAAGTGTCCGATCTGCCCGCATAATGTGGCAGATCGTCGCCATTACTAGTAAATAAAAAAAATTAATAAAAATGTTATAAAAAACTATCCCCTATTTTGTAGACGCTATAACTTTTGCACAAACGCTTATTGCGATTTTTTTCTTTTTTACCAAAAATATGTAGAAGAATACGTATCGGCCTAAACTGAGGAAAAAAAAATGTTTTTTTTATATATTTTTTGGGGATATTTATTATAGCAAAAAGTAAAAAATAATGCGTTTTTTTTTTTAAATTGTTGCTATTTTCTTTGTTTATAGCGCAAAAAATAAAAACTGCAGAAGTGATCAAATACCACCAAAAGAAAGCTCTATTTGTGGGGGAAAAAAAAAAAAAAGGGACGTCAATTTTGTTTGGGAGCCACGTCTCACAACCGCGCAATTGTCAGTTAAATCGACGCAGCGCCGAATCGCATAAAAAACGCTCTGGTCTTTGGCCAGCCAAATGGTCCGGGGCTGAAGTGGTTAATGTCCCAAAGACTCGTATAGTTCTGATGGTCCCCCCAACATTTAATCCATAGGTTATATCTAATACAGGGGTGGCAGATGAGATGACCATACAAAATATTGTAATTCAATTTTGCATTTTTTTTTTTTTACTGGGAGTTACTTCCAGGATTCTACAGTCTTTAAAAAAAAAAAAAAAAAAAAAAAACAAATCTTCCAATAGCAGAATATGTTGCAGACTTGGCAAATCATTTTGCAACATTGTAGCAAGTTTATCATTCTCCGGGAGGCAGAACCATTGCAGTGAACAGAGGCTGAGAAAGAACTTTAGTTTAAAGTAGAACTATAGACAAAACATATTTTTTTCATTTTGGATAGAGTAAGTTTTTTTTTTCTTTGCCATCTGTGTCCCATTTGGGGAGATTTTCCCTTCACTTCCTTTTCTACATCCAAAACAGGAAGTGAGGGGAAAACCCTAAAAAAAAAAAAAAAAAATATTACGTGAATTTCTTGGGGACCCCCAAGTCACCAGAACTAGTGTCCCCATTGGAAAGTTTCCCCTTTATTACTTTTCTGGGGACAACCCAAAATTTGGGGGTTTTCCTTTCAATGATGAAGGGTAAACAGTATATAGAGAGGGGGTGAATCTCCTTAATGGGGACACCGACAGCAACAAAAACCGACAAGCGTACTAATCCCTCTCCACTCTAAAACGAAAAAAAAAAAAGTTTTGCCTTTAGTTATACTTTAAGCACTTGGCGACCTCCTACTACAGATAGGTATAGTATACTGCAGCAGAGCGGCCCCACTGTGCCCGCTCACGTAACACGTACGTGATCCAGGTCTTCTGGGTAGGTGTCAGGCGCCATCCCGGCTGTGATGCCATTCGCTCCAGCACATGTTAATCGGCGGGTCCCGGCCAATGATTTATGTCCGGCACCCGCTGATCATCTGAGCGAATGACAGAAGAGAGCTCTGTGCTAGTAAACAACACAGGGCTCTCTACAAATAGCAGCGATGTGTGTATATTTTTTTTTCTTCTGGCACATTGATAGAAAGACCCCCCCCCCCCCCCCGACCATGTGCTGAACCCCACCTGTAATAATACAATCTTTCATAAGGTCTTTATGATCGCTGAGCTCTTCTCTCTGCTCCATGGTGACAGTGGATGGTCCGACCCGATGTCTTTACAATAGAGGCAGCTATAAGTCCGTCTGGGGGGGCGGGGGGGTCAGCAACCAAACTCTGCAATAAAACTTTAGAATCACAAGAAAAATTAAAAAAGGGTAAAAAATACAGCAAAACAGTTTACTTCTAGAAAGATTCCACCAATTACTAACATTTCAAATCACCATCACTTTTACCAGCAGCTTTCAACAAGGAGTGCAGAAACCGGTTTAAAGTAACTGTCAGCATTCCCTGCAAAAGATCCCACTTGTTACAATCGGAGCGTGCGATCGATTTTATATCTGCCAACTACTATACCAGAGGTCTCCAAACTGCCACTCTTTGCTTGCTTATATCCAGCCCTTAGGGCACTATTCCTCCCAACGACGCCAACGATGGGGGGGCACTATTCCTCCCAACGACGCCAACGATGGGGGGGCACTATTCCTCCCAACGTCGCCAACGATGGGGGGGCACTATTCCTCCCAACGTCGCCAACGATGGGGGGGCACTATTCCTCCCAACGTCGCCAACGATGGGGGGGCACTATTCCTCCCAACGTCGCCAACGATGGGGGGGCACTATTCCTCCCAACGTCGCCAACGATGGGGGGGGGCACTATTCCTCCCGTCGTCGCCAACGATGGGGGGGGGCACTATTCCTCCCAACGACGCCAACGATGGGGGGGGGCACTATTCCTCCCAACGAGGCCAACGATGGGGGGGGCACTATTCCTCCCAACGAGGCCAACGATGGGGGGGGCACTATTCCTCCCAACGAGGCCAACGATGGGGGGGGCACTATTCCTCCCAACGAGGCCAACGATGGGGGGGGCACTATTCCTCCCAACGAGGCCAACGATGGGGGGGGCACTATTCCTCCCAACGAGGCCAACGATGGGGGGGCACTATTCCTCCCAACGACGCCAACGATGGGGGGGGCACTATTCCTCCCAACGACGCCAACGATGGGGGGGGCACTATTCCTCCCAGCGACGCCAACGATGGGGGGGCACTATTCCTCCCAATGACGCCAACGATGGGGGGGCACTATTCCTCCCAATGACGCCAACGATGGGGGGGGCACTATTCCTCCCAACGACGCCAACGATGGGGGGGGCACTATTCCTCCCAACGACGCCAACGATGGGGGGGCACTATTCCTCCCAACGACGCCAACGATGGGGGGGGCACTATTCCTCCCAATGACGCCAACGATGGGGGGCACTATTCCTCCCAACGACGCCAACGATGGGGGGCACTATTCCTCCCAACGACGCCAACGATGGGGGGCACTATTCCTCCCAACGACGCCAACGATGGGGGGCACTATTCTTCCCAATGACACCAATGACGGGGCCAAGATGCCACCTCATCCCTTGAACCTGGGTTCACACTAAAGGCGGGTTTGAAATCGTGCAAATTCAGCTGCATTTCAGTCTGACTTCGGTAGCGATTTCAGAGACATCTGTGCAGGTTGCTGCACAGATGTCTATTGAAATCGCCCCCCCCCCCCCCCCGCAAAGTCACCGAAAGTAGTGCAGGGTGTCGGTGGCGCACCGATTCGGACAGTAACATTGCCGGCGATTTGACGGCCCGATGTGAACGTGGGCTTAGACCTGAGCACATTAATTACACGGGTTCTGTGGCTTATTAATGTGGTAATTAACCCCTTGCCGACCAGCCGCCGTTATACTGCGGCAGGTCGGCACGATCCCGTGAACCGTCGTAGCTGTACATCGGTCCTTTAAGTGGGATAGCAGGCGTGCACGCGCTGCACAGCAGGGGTGCCGATGCTCATGAGCCACGAGCGATCGCGGGCACGAGAGGAAGAACAGAGACGTGTGTGTGTAAATGCACACATCCCAGTTCTGAGAGGAGATTGTGAGTTCCTACAAACTGGGAACCACCACCATCTCTCATCTCCTATAGTCAGTCCCCTCCCCCACAGTTAGAACACACATAGGGAACACAGTTAACCCCTTGTTCGCCCCCTAGTGTTAACCCCCTTCACTGCCAGTGACATTTATACAGTAATCAGTGCATTTTTATAACACTGATCGCTGTATAAATGTCAATTGTCAAAAAATGGGTCAAAAGTGTCCGACATAATGTTGCAGTCTCGGGAGGAAAAATAAATAAATAAATCGCAGATCACCACCATTACTAGTTAAAAAAAAAAAAATTAAAAATAATAATAATAATAATAATAATAATAATAATAATAATAATAATAATGCCAAAAATCTATCCCCTATTTTGTAGACGCTATAACTTCTGCACAAACCAATCACTATTACTGCAATTTTTATTACCAAAAATACGTAGAATGCATATCGGCCTAAACTGAGGAAAAAAATTGCGCTTAAAAAAAAAAAAAAAAAAAGTACAAAATATTGTGTTTTGTTTTCAAAATTGTCGCTTTTTTTTTTTTTTTTTTTTTTTTTTTTTGTTTATAGCGCAAAAATGAAAAACCGCAGAGGTGATCAAATACCACCAAAAGAAAGCTCTATTAGTGGGGGGAAAAAAAAAAAAAACACGTCAATTTTTTTTTGGGTACAGCGCAGGACCGCACAACTGTCAGTTAGACCCCTTTCACACTAAGGCGGTTTGCAGGCGTTATTGCACTAAAAATACCGCCTGCAAACCGCCCCTAAACAGCCTCTGCTGTTTGTTCAGTGTGAAATCCCGAGGGCTTTCACACTGAAGCGGTGCGCTGGCAGGACGGTAAAAAAAAGTCCTGCGAGCCGCATCTTTGGGAGCGGTGAAGGAGCCGTGTATTCACCGCTCTTGCCCATTGAAATCAATGGGACAGCGCGGCTATACCGCGGCTATAGCCGCGCTGTACGAGCGGGTTTAACTCTTTTTCGGCCGCCAGCGGGGGTTTGAATACAGCCGCAAAAACGACGGCAAAACAGCGCTAAAAAATAGCGCTGTTTGACCGCCGACGTCCCCCACCGCCCCAGTGTGAAAGGGGCCTTAAAGCAACACAGTGCCAAATCGCAAAAAATGGTCCCGGTCATTGAGCAGCCAATTCTTCTGGGGCTGAAGTGATTAAACTCACTTAGTGCCTTACCTGTAATATTAATAATAATAATAATAATAATAATAATAATAATAATAATAATCTCAGAACCTGCGTAATTCATATATGTGTTCGGGTTTAAAGGGATGAGATGGCAACCCTAGATGGGGCGCAATTCCTCCCACCGACACCAATGATAGGAGCCTATTCCTCCCACTGACACCAAAGATGGGGCGCTATTATTCCCCCACTGATGTTGGCACAATTTCTACTCCCAATGGCCCCAGTCCAGCCCCCCCCCCCCCCCCCCCAAAGTCTGAAGGGTTGTAAACTGGCCCTTTGTTTAGAACGTTTGGAGACCCCCCCCTCCCCCCCATACTATCCAGTTCAATGACGTGTTTGGATACAACTGGGTTGGAAGGGTATGAAACCAGCAATCGCAATCATCATCAAATACAGAACAAGGCAACACACACGGTATCATTGTGCACCTTGTGATCGACTAAAAATATCATCCATCGATTGTAAATCTAAACGATTAAAAACGATCATTTAATGAATCCGCACTGAACCAACAAAATCCAACCACAGCCAACCAACTCTCTGAATTACCTGAACAGACAGTCTTTGGTTTTTCCATTTTAAATTTGATCGGTTCAGCTGCAACCAATAAAAGGAATTCTATTGATAAGGTGCAGCCACCATAAGTGGGATTGTAGAAATATTGCGCGGTTTGGTTGTAACGAGTGTGCCGAGCTTTACACCTGTGTGCAAAAGGTGACCATACACTATACAATCTCCTACAGATTGACCATCAGCCGTGTATTGCACGAGCCTACCGATTGGGATACAAACTGAATGGACTGTTTAGGTCCTTCTTCATATTACATCGTTTTGGTAAATCTAAAAGGAGATTGTACAATCCAGATTTTATAGTGTGTGGCCAGTTTAACATCCCCCAAGCCAAATCTGCATTACCCGCCCATGTTACAGGTGATTGCAGAGAGAGACCCAGAGCCTTACCTGACCAGGAACTCACAGATCCGCCATCTTGCTACACCCAGAATTAACGAGGAGGACTTTCAGGCTGGAGCTTCACTGGGGATTAAAGTAGAACTTTGCCCAAAAAAGGGGAAGTTCCGCTCCTCCTCCTCCTCCTCCTCCTCCTCCTCCTCCCCCTCCTCCGACGTATTTGGCACATCATTTTTTATTTTTTTTTGGGGGGGGGGGGGGGGGTACTTGATTTTGACAGATATCCGCTCCCAGATCGTTTACCCGTTCCCAGATCGTTTACTTCTCGCGGTCGTGCTACAACGTACGCATAGGACATTTTTTATCATTTTCTTCACACAACTTGAGCTTTCTTTTGGTGGTATTTAATCACTGTTGTTTTTTTTTTTTATTTTTTGCTAAATAAATTTAAAAAGATCCGGAAATTTGGAAAAAAAAAAACACTTTTCTTCGTATCTGTTATAAAATTTTGCAAATAAATAATTGTTCTTCGTAAATTTAGGCCAAAATGTATTTTTCTCCATTTCTTTGGTGAAAATAACCCAAATCAGTGTATATTATTTAGTCTGTAGGAAAGTTCACAAACTGTGGGATATATATCTGTAAAATCGATCAATCCTGATGTACTGACGGCCGATCTCATTTCTCAAGGCCTGAAAATAACCAGAACAGTACAAATACACCCCCCCCCCCAATCACCCCCTTTTTGGAAAGTAGACAGTCCAAGGTATTTAGTAAGAGGCATGGCAGGTTTTTTTTGAAGTTGTAATTTTTTTTTTTGTCATAATTTTTTGGAAAATTAAGAATTTTACAAAAAAAAAAAATCTATTTTTTTTTTTTTTTTTTTTTTACATACTGTCACCAATGCAGTACAGCGTCATCATATAATGGGTGTGGCCATGACAAAACTTGAGTGATTCCGTTTCATTCAGTAAAATGCTTGCTTATAGTAATGTAATGCTCTGCTACAAGCAAACATAATGTGTAAAAAAAAAAAAAAAAAATCCTGATCACTTCCCCAGAGTAGTACAATGTTACTATTGGTAACAAAAAAAAGCGTGAAAAAAAATTGTAATGAAAAATCTTTTTTTTTGTAATTTTTTATTTTTTATTACAATTTTTTTTCACGCTTTTCACAAGCAAAGATAATGTGTAAAAAAAAAAAAAAAAATCCTGATCACTTCCCCAGAGTAGTACAATGTTACTATTGGTAACAAAAAAAAAAAGCGTGAAAAAAATTGTAATGAAAAATCTTTTTTTTTGTAATTTTTTATTTTTTATTACATTTTTTTTTTCACGTTTTTCACAGTGTGTTAAAAAAAAAAAAAAAAAAAGAAAACGTGAAAAAATTTGTAATAAAAAAAAAATGACAAAAAAAAGTAATATAACTTTTTTTCGTACTGTCACCAGTTTCCCTGAGACACTGGTGATAGTATGAAAAAAAAAATTTTTATATCTCTTTTTTTTGTATTTTTTTTATTACAATTTTTTTCACATTTTTTTTTTTTTTTGACACACTGTGAAAAACGTGAAAAAAAATGGTAATAAAAAATAGAAAATTTAAAAAAAAAAGATTTTTTTATTACAATTTTTTGCTTGCTTTTTTTAAACACACTGTGATCAGAGCAATATAATGTTACCATAGTAACATTGTACCACTCTGGGGAAGTAATCAGGAATTTTTTTATTTTTTACACATTATATTTGCGTATAGCAGAGCATTACATTGCTATAAGGAAGCATTTTACTGAATGAAACTGAATCACTCAAGTTTGTTTTGTTGTGTTTAGCTGCGATTGGTCAAAGCTAATCACATGGTGCCAGATGGGCTGTGATTGGCCCTGTCTGTACCATGTGATTTTGATGCAATAATTGTCGCCAGACGAATGTGCCGTAAAATCGCGCAAACAAAATCGCGGGACGCCTGTCGCCCCCAAAGAAGTTTTTGGCAACAGGCGTCCTGCGAGCGATTTTACCGCAAATTCCTATGGCGGCAATCGCTGCAAAATCTCACCGCGATCGGGAGTGGGGGTGGGGGGGGGGTAGTGCCATTGAGAAGTAATGGCATCGCACAAGCACCCCACGATTTGGCACAATTTCAAATCGCGGGCAAGAATTGCGGTGATTCTGCCCGTAATTTGGAGCACGCAGATGTTATTGGGGCCTAAATAGTTTTTAGGGCCGGTTCACACCACGTGCAGTCCAGTGCGTTTTTTTTATCTGCATCAAAAACGCATGGAAAGTATGTTATATGGTCTTTAATGGCATAGTTCACACCAGTGCGTTCCAGTTCCAGAAAAAAAAGTAGAACACGCTGCATTTTTCCTGCACTGGACTGTACTGGAATGCTGCGAAAAGCATCAAAAACGCACCGGAATGCACCAAAAACGCACTGGAACACACATATCCTTAGGGCCAGTTCACACGCACGCGTGCGCGTTTTTGGCACATTTTTCATGTATTCCAGTGCGTCTTTGATGCATTTTTAGTGCGTTTTTAAAAGCAGTCTAGTGCATTTTTATACCCCCCTCTTTTTTTTTTAACTTAAATAAGGACATGAATGTTCCAGTGCATTTTGATGCTTTTTTACAGTGTTCCAGTAAGTCCAGCGCAGCATGTTCTACATCTGGAACGCATCCGGACTGCATTTCTATGGTGTGAACTGGCCCTTTAAGATTTATTGACTTGTGCATGCATTGCGCACAGTTGCTGGACAGTTGCAGCGTGGCCCCATTCAGGGGGTATAATTCCTGTCATGTGTACACCTGCAGCTGCTGCCTTTGCAGCTGAAGAGGGAGTGATGGGGAGGGAGGGTGGTAGTAAACATGGCTCAGGCACATTGTTTTACCCCCCTCCCCCTCCAACGGCTAGTGTAAACAAGCCCTAAGGGTCCTTTGTATACGGCGTTGATGTATGAACACCGGATCTCAGGGACTTGAGGATGAAGTGTGTATGCTCATACTTTGCATTGCACATGCTCCGACATGCGTTGTGCATTCCCATTTCCGGTGACATCATCCCGCCAGCGTTGAGGTTCGCGTTGCGCTACATGGAGAGTTCCGCTTCGAGAAATCTGAATGCGGGTGGCAGGCTGTTCCCTTCCTGCATTGTGGTTCCCGGTTGCAGACCTTGATGTTCTACACTTCGATGTTCTGCACCTCGATGTTCTACACTTCGATGTTCTGCACCTTGATGTTCTACACCTCGATGTTCTACACCTCGATGTTCTGCACCTCAATGTTCTGCACCTCGATGTTCTACACTTCGATGTTCTGCACCTTGATGTTCTACACCTCGATGTTCTACACCTCGATGTTCTACACCTCGATGTTCTACACCTCGATGTTCTACACCTCGATGTTCTGCACCTCGATGTTCTACACTTCGATGTTCTGCACCTTGATGTTCTACACCTCGATGTTCTACACCTCGATGTTCTACACCTCGATGTTCTACACCTCGATGTTCTACACCTCGATGTTCTACACTTCGATGTTCTGCACCTCGATGTTCTACACCTCGATGTTCTACACCTCGATGTTCTACACTTCGATGTTCTGCACCTCGATGTTCTGCACCACGATGTTCTGCACTTCGATGTTCTACACCTTGATGTTCTACACCTCGATGTTCTACACCTCGATGTTCTATACCTTGATGTTCTACACCTTTGTGTTCTACACCTCGATGTTCTATACCTTGATGTTCTACACCTCGATGTTCTATACCTTGATGTTCTGCACTTCGATGTTCTGCACCTCGATGTTCTGCACTTCGATGTTCTGCACCTCGATGTTCTGCACCTCGATGTTCTGCACCTCGATGTTCTGCACCTCGATGTTCTACACCTTGATGTGTTTAGACTATCCTTCTATTACATGTGAGTTCCCCTCATTAATGTGTCAATAAATTGTATGAAGATACTGAGAGAAGCTTTTCTGCTTTTTATTTCCTTGTTCACATACAGAGTTGGCTTCTTCTCCTAGAAGAGCTTCCCTTAAGTGAACCCTACTAAAGACTATTTTAATTAACTTTAATGCTACCTACTGCACCTGCAGTATCTCCTTTGTAATAATACAGGAGGTGATCAGAGACTGCAGACATAGTACAGGAGATGATCAGAGACTGCAGACATAATACAGGAGATGATCAGAGACTGCAGACATATTACAGGAGATGGTCAGAGACTGCAGACATACTACAGGAGATGGTCAGAGACTGCAGACATAGTACAGGAGATGATCAGAGACTGCAGACATAGTACAGGAGATGATCAGAGACTGCAGACATACTACAGGAGATGATCAGAGACTGCAGACATAGTACAGGAGATGATCAGAGACTGCAGACATAGTACAGGAGATGGTCAGAGACTGCAGACATAATACAGGAGATGATCAGAGACTGCAGACATAGTACAGGAGATGATCAGAGACTGCAGACATAGTACAGGAGATGATCAGAGACTGCAGACATAATACAGGAGATGATCAGAGACTGCGGACATAATACAGGAGATGATCAGAGACTGCAGACATAGTACAGGAGATGATCAGAGACTGCAGACATAATACAGGAGATGATCAGAGACTGCGGACATAATACAGGAGATGATCAGAGACTGCAGACATAATACAGGAGATGATCAGAGACTGCGGACATAATACAGGAGATGATCAGAGACTGCAGACATAGTACAGGAGATGGTCAGAGACTGCAGACATAGTACAGGAGATGGTCAGAGACTGCAGACATAGTACATGTAAGATGATGTGCTGATGGATGTTCGTCCCCTCCCCCACACACCCTTGACTTCTAATTAAGTTGTTTCTGGACCTCTTAGCGGTGGTGTGACGCTTCAAGTCCATTTCTCATTACACTACAAGCCAACGAGACCGTGGAGATCCTGTGAGGTGCAGAAGCCGCCTGCCCAGGAACCTGATCATTTACAATAATACCTTAAGTAGAACTTAAGGCAAAACTTTTTTTAGTTTTGAATAGAGTGTAGCAGGATTAGAACCCCTGTCAGCTTTTATTGCCATTTGTGCCCCCGATATGGAAATTGCCCCTCTCTATTTGTCCTGTTTACCATTATCATTGAAAGTGAAAGTAAAAGAAATCCCAAATTTTGGGTTGTCCCCAGAAAAGTAATAGAAGGGAAATCTTCCAACAGGGACACTAGTTCTGGTGACCTGGGGGGTCCTAAAGAGAATCCCTTCATATCCAGGGATTTCCTCTCACTTCCTGTTTGGCTATGGGACAGGAAGTGAAGGGCAATCTCCACAACGGGACACAGATGGTGAAAAAAAAAAAAATCTCGGCCAGGGTTACAATCCTCCCTGGTTAAAGAGATCCTCCCTGGTTAAAGGAAATCCTCGTCTGGTTAAAGCTTGTAGGAGGAGTTTTCATTCTTCCCCGATTGTCCTATGAGGCTGTAGGACCCCTGACTCTTGGTCTAGACCAGGGGGGTCTCCAAACTTTCTAAGCAAGGGGCCAGTTTTTTGTCCTTCAGACCTTAGGGGGGGCCGGACTGTGGCCAGCAGCAGTGAACGTTTTCCTGGCAACAGTGGGCGTAAACATCTCCATATTTGGTTTTAGTGGGAGGAATAGTGCCCCGTCGATGGCATCATTAGAACGAATGGTGCCCCATGGTTGGTGTCAGTGGGAGAAACGGTGCCCAGTCCTTGGTGTCAGTCGGCAGAATAGTGTCTCGTATCAGTGGGAAGGATGGTGCCCCAAGGGCCGGATAAAGGAAAATAAAAGGGCCACATCCGGCCCCAGGGCCGCAGTTTGGAGACCGCTGGTCTAGACGGTGCTGAATTTATTTAGTAAAGCTGCAGAGTGAACAATCGGGGCTCATTTCTGCATAGAAACCAATCAGCTTGTTTAATTAAAGCCGATCGGTTCCTCTGCAGAAGTGAGCCCAGATTGTTCACTCTCCAGCTTTAGTAAATAAACCCCTAACTGACACCAAGCCCCCCCCCCCCCTTCCCACCGGTGCGACTGGCCATTCGATTTAATTGTTCCAAATCGCAGGACGAGTCGCACCCCATTGCCGGCGTTCTGCCAGATAATGCAGATCGTCTAGATAAACGCCTCCGACGACCTGCGCATGCGCCGTCATGACGGCGCACCGCGCACATCGTCTGGAGGCATTATCCTACGATCTGCAAAAGCGACAATCATCAAAGCGCGGCGCAGAATCTGATCGTCGGATTCTACCTCGCTCTCCGGCCACCAGGTGGACCCTCTATTGAATCCACCTCTCCTCCATACACTCCCCATGCATAGAAACGCATGGGCGCAAAGTCCCGTGACCGAGAAGAAAGACGATCTTGCACATGCGCGGTGTTGACGTTTACGCCAGCTGATCAGCGCATCAGCTGGAGTGACGTCGCTACTGCGCACGCACAGACCGTCTGAGGCATTACCCGACGATCATTAAAGCGCGGAGGCAGAATCCGATCGTCTGATTCTGCCTCGCTTTTCGGCCAGCAGGTCCGCTCTGTTGAGACCTGTGTGTGGCTGGAACTTCCAGCTGGAGCGGGCGCTTTCCTCTCGGTAACAGGACACATGCATTTCTATGCATGGGGAGTGTATAGGGGGGGGGGGGGGCCTTCAATAGATATCCACCTTGTCACCTGGTGGCCGGAGAGCGAGGTAGAATCGGACGATCAGATTCTGCCTCCACGCTTTCAAGATTGTCGGATAATGCCTCCGATCTGCACATGGGCAGTGTTGGCGACATTGCGCCAGATCAGCTGGTGTGACATCGCTACTGCGCATGCGCAGATCGTGGGGCATTATCCGACAAGACACAGTCAATGGAATGACCCATGTCGCAGCGATTAGAGGGAAAAAAAAAAAAAAAATTCATTGCGGTAAATGAAGTCGCAAGCCACAGTGAAGGAGAGAGGAGAAAAAAAAAAAAAAATAAAAAAAAAAATAAAAAAAAAAATCGCACTGATGTGCGGCTTCAAAATCACGCGGAAGTAGTGCAATTTCAGGGCCGCACCAGTGAGGACCAGGGCTGAGCGGGAACTGATTGTCACTGACATCAGCAGTGACCCTAATACAGTGATAATACTATATTACCAGTGATGGAGAACCTCGGCACCCCAGATGTTTTGGAACTACACTTCCCACGATGATCATGCACTCTGCAGTGTAGCTGAGCATCATGGGCAATGAGGTTCCAACACATCTGGGGTGCCAAGGTTCGCCATCACTGCTATATACTGTCACTGTACTAATGACACTAGCAGGGAAGAGATTAACATCTTGGGTAAACAAGGCAATAAATGTGTGCCTAACAATGTGTAACAAGTGCTTATTTTTAGTAAAGATCTTTGTTTCTTCTCCCTGCTTTGCAGGGAGGAGAAACAGAGATCGTTCCCCCTGTACAAAGCTCTGTGTTGATTGGACACAGCCAATCAGCAGGTCCCGGCTGTGACTCATTGGCTGGGGATGTCCAGCAAGGGGGGTGGGAGATCAGCATTTGCCGTTGCTTTGCCTATATGGGCCGCTTGTCCGCAGGTCTACAGATGGCTTCTAGACATGTGCAATTCGTTTAGTTCCGAAATCGGAATTAAACGAAAATTTGTCAAAATTCATTAAAAAACAAATTTTTCGGAAATTCGAAATTTCATAAAAATTTGAAAAATTCAAATATAAGAATGAAAATCTGAAAAAAAAATTTGAATTATAGGTATTGGAATTTCCTTTCAAATTTGGCTGTTTGCGAACGTATCGACTACAAATTTATCCAAAGTTACGAATTATCTGAAATAATGAATGCCGCATCTAAACGAATGGAACGCAATGATCTAATAATAATAATAAAACATTTTTATTATTATTATTAATTAGTTCCGTTCCTTTTGTTTGGATGCAGCACTCGTTATTTCGGATAATTCGTAATTTGTATTCGTTACGTTCGCAAACAGCCAAATCTGAAAGGAAATTCCAATACCTGGAAATTTGAAAGTTCAGAAAATTTGGAAATTTGAAAGTTCAGAAAATTTGGAAATTTGAAAGTTCAGAAAATTTGGAAATTTGAAAGTTCAGAAAATTTGGAAATTTGAAAGTTCAGAAAATTTGGAAATTTGAAAGTTCAGAAAATTTGGAAATTTGAAAGTTCAGAAAATTTGGAAATTTGAAAGTTCAGAAAATTTGGAAATTTGAAAGTTCAGAAAATTTGGAAATTTGAAAGTTCAGAAAATTTGGAAATTTGAAAGTTCAGAAAATTTGGAAATTTGAAAGTTCAGAAAATTTGGAATCCGAATTTTCGGATTTCCGAAAAAAAGCAAAAAAAAAAAAAAAAAAAAAAGAACACAAATGAAAACGCAAAACTGACCCATTTTTTGTCAGTGCACACGTGTATTAGAAAGGGAAACCTTTGAGAAGGTTCCATGAAAAGGTATTTTTCTCTATCAGGTTGAAGACATTCACATAAGGACAAGAGCATGTTCAGTATTCTTTTATTAAATATAGAGAAAATCCAAAATCTGAAACAGAGCTGAGTATTTTGGTGCCCCCCCGTGTACCTCCCCCTCAAGTGATGGATTTGGATCCAGTTCCCGGAAAAAGTCAAACCTTTTCAGAGCCGCTGACCTGGAACAAGCCTGAGGATCATTTCTGACTTGACTTGCCGTGCGCTTGTTCCAGGTGAAAGGCTCAGAATAGATGTATCCACTCTAAAACACGACTTCAGTGTTGGGTTTCGTCATCCGGGTGGGTTTTGGCTTGCGGTGGCCAAACAGTTACTCTACATACATAGCTTCAAAAGAGCCCCCGGCCACAAGACTCTCTACCACCCACCTCATAATTTTTCATCCCAAGATCACGTCTAAATTGGTAGTTTAATCTCCTGCCAGAAATGAGGGGGGAGAGGTGCTTCAGGGGAACCCGCAGGGTGTCATGTCCAAAGTCCGTGATCAGAAAAGGGACGTCTTTCTTGCATAAAGTCCACCTGGGTTCGCCGGGGCTCCAGTAGAAAATTCCGAAGATGCTCATATAATGCGCATCGCTCCCTCCCAGAATATAAATCCTGTGCATCCAGCGTATGATTGCAGAGTAAGAAGTACTTTCCAAGACAGGTGGAATTCTACTGTGACAAATTCTCCCTAGATGGTCCATACAGAAGCTCCTACAAATGGTGTTTGGCTCCTCATTGTACATAAGATATGCCTCGTAATCCTCGTACGGTGAATTTGCATCATATGCCGGATACGCATTAAGATCATCATGTCTGGGTTTACAAGTTGCAATGATGTATACCTTGTCACGCAGTGTCACAGCTCCAGCGGCTGAAAAGACCATGGGTAGTGGAAACTGGCCCCAGGTGTCTGTCAGTATGTCGTAAATATGGAATCCCGGATAGTGCATAGGGTCTATATCTTTCCGAGCCATCCCGCCTATAGCAAACAGTCTTCCTTTCAGCACCGCGCTAGCAAAGCTATGCAGTGCCTTGGGCATGCTCGACAAATCGCGCCAACTATTGTCCAACACGTTGAAGCATTCCACCGAATCTGTGAGCTCGTTGTTGTTGCATCCACCAAAAGCATAAAGCACGTTTCTGTAGGCTAGGAAGCCATGAGAAGCTCTTGGATGGGTCATAGGAGGGAGCTCTTTCCATTCATTTAATAGAGAATCATACACATGCAGGGCATTGGAAGGAGATCCTTCTTCTCTATACCCACCCGAAACATATAAATTACATCCTACCGCTACGATTCCAGTTTGCTCAAAACGACCACAAAAGGGAAGTCTCTCCCAAGACTCTGTTGTTGGATCATAAGCATTAAAATGGAAAGTCTCTTCTGGACCTGCTGTATCAAATGATCTGGAGTCTAAGCAAACTATTCTCTCCTCGAACATCCCTTGGCGCAAGCGTATTCCTGTGGGAGGCTGCAGAGGGGAGTCGTTGCTGGGGATGTCCCTGCTGACCTTTTCCAGCTCGTCTGGAGTCAGAAGTGGTACTCTGATGGCCTTCAACAGTTCTGGGGGAAGGAGTTCATCCCTCTGGGTGTGAAATTCCCACCAGCAGCGGGCAAGGTCATAGACGGCGAGTTCTGAGGAAAACATCAAGTCATCTGAAGACAGGATGTTGACCAGTTCTTCCATCTCCAAGTGAAAAAAGTCCTCTCTTTTAGATAAGGAGTTCAGATTCCAAACAATATGGTTCATTGTTTCTTCTAAGAGGATTCTCTGATTATGACTATGAGCCAAGCTATAAATCCAAAGGCAGTTTTCATTGTCGATTCTCATTGCAAGGTACCTAGGTAAAGAAAGGAGAATGGAACATGACATTACTATCAACCCCATACCTTAACATTAGGGTTACAGGGGGGGGGGGGCATAGAGGGAACATTACCGTAGTGAGAATTTAGGGCAGTGGCCTTGAAACTGTGGCTGTCCTCCCACTAATACCAGTGACGGGGCACCGTTCCTCCCACTAATACCAGTGACGAGGCACCGTTCCTCCCACTAATACCAGTGACGGGGCACCGTTCCTCCCACTAATACCAGTGACGGGGCACCGTTCCTCCCACTAATACCAGTGACGGGGCACCGTTCCTCCCACTAATACCAGTGACGGGGCACCGTTCCTCCCACTAATACCAGTGACGGGGCACCGTTCCTCCCACTAATACCAGTGACGGGGCACCGTTCCTCCCACTAATACCAGTGACGGGGCACCGTTCCTCCCACTAATACCAGTGACGGGGCACCGTTCCTCCCACTAATACCAGTGACGGGGCACCGTTCCTCCCACTAATACCAGTGACGGGGCACCGTTCCTCCCACTAATACCAGTGACGGGGCACCGTTCCTCCCACTAATACCAGTGACGGGGCACCGTTCCTCCCACTAATACCAGTGACGGGGCACCGTTCCTCCCACTAATACCAGTGACGGGGCACCGTTCCTCCCACTAATACCAGTGACGGGGCACCGTTCCTCCCACTAATACCAGTGACGGGGCACCGTTCCTCCCACTAATACCAGTGACGGGGCACCGTTCCTCCCACTAATACCAGTGACGGGGCACCGTTCCTCCCACTAATACCAGTGACGGGGCACCGTTCCTCCCACTAATACCAGTGACGGGGCACCGTTCCTCCCACTAATACCAGTGACGGGGCACCGTTCCTCCCACTAATACCAGTGACGGGGCACCGTTCCTCCCACTAATACCAGTGACGGGGCACCGTTCCTCCCACTAATACCAGTGACGGGGCACCGTTCCTCCCACTAATACCAGTGACGGGGCACCGTTCCTCCCACTAATACCAGTGACGGGGCACCGTTCCTCCCACTAATACCAGTGACGGGGCACCGTTCCTCCCACTAATACCAGTGACGGGGCACCATTCCTCCCACTAATACCAGTGACGGGGCACCATTCCTCCCACTAATACCAGTGACGGGGCACCATTCCTCCCACTAATACCAGTGACGGGGCACCATTCCTCCCACTAATACCAGTGACGGGGCACCATTCCTCCCACTAATACCAGTGACGGGGCACCATTCCTCCCACTAATACCAGTGACGGGGCACCATTCCTCCCACTAATACCAGTGACGGGGCACCATTCCTCCCACTAATACCAGTGACGGGGCACCATTCCTCCCACTAATACCAATGACGGGGCACCATTCCTCCCACTAATACCAATAACGGGGCACTATTCCTACCACCTAAACCAATGATGGCGCACTATTCCTTGCATGAATATCAATGATGGGGCACTATTCCTTCTCTTATTGACTACATGCGCTATATATAAAATTGTTTTACTCCCACTGACCACCAAAGCTTTGTTTACCTCCACTGATGCTAGGACATTTTTAACTCCCATTGGCCACAATCCATCCCCAATAAAGTATGAAGGACAGTAACCCGAACCTTTGTTTAGAAAGTTTAGAGACCCCTGGTTTAGGGCATTTCTCTAAGCGTCAGGAACTGACCTTCAGGTACCAAAACCTGATGTCTTCTTTTCCTGTTCCAGAGCCCAGGCACTGTGTGCAAATGACTGTCCATCTGGAAAGCCAAAGGGCTACCACTGAGATACTGGGAAGATGAGGGTGCAGCTCTGATGGACAGAGTGCCCCGGGTTATTCTGGATACTAAAACAGATGGCAAGTACTGCCCACGAGGTACACTAGGCATTTCTACAGAGTGTCTGCAGGGGACAGGATCAGGGAAGGAACCTTTTATTATAGGTTTAGGTTTTATACTTATTACAGATTCATATCAAAGTGACAAGAACTCCCTTTAAAGTCAACCACCAGAAAGTCTTTACCTGCTGCAAGAATCTTGCATGGCCGTGATCTGCAGGCGGCCAGACACGATAAACAGCTCCTCCACGTTGTCCATAGTGAGATCAACTTCCCCCGTGTAGATGTAGTGCAGGATGAGCTGCAGGACAGAAGAGGGGACATCCGAAAGACAAACTTCCCCGAGCTCAGCCTCCTTCATGGGAGACATGAAGAGAGCTCTGAAGTAAGGACTGACTGAGGCCAGGACGACCCTGGAAGAAATAAGGAGGACCCTTTCTGCATCACACAAAAGGACAGATAATGATGTATCGTCAGTGAAGGACAAGTGACTGTTGTACTGCTACTTTTCAACAATCACCCCAAACTCCCTTTCTAAATGCCCCAAATACTCACCCAAACCAAATCTGAGAGCATGTGATACACCACCTCCCGAGTCTTCTATCTCCTTCACTGCTGAGGGTGGTTCTTCTTCAGGTGTCCACATCATTTCCTTGCTTCCTGTCCCTGCGACACCCACTTTAGAATTAGGGTGAATGGTTGTCACCAGAACAGGAGGCACTAAAAAAACCATCATTGTTAAAGTTCTAACACTTCCCTTACTCTATGCATTTCCGTCTCTGTTGGAGAGATCTACCGTTGCTTTAGGGGATATTCTCTTCAATGGAGACGAAAATGGCAATTAAGGTCTGACAGGGGCCCTAAACCTCTCCCACTCTATCCAAAGTGACCCAAATTGAATTTTTTTTGATTTGTAGAGAGATGTTTGAGTTTCTGACCTACCTATGACACAGGAAGCGATCCCCTTCGGCCTGTATGGTGACATCACAAAGACTTTCAGAAAAGTACATATCCTTCAACCCTGAGAACACAAAAGACAGACAGGATTATTCCATATACACTATATGACCAAAGTCTGTGAAACCCCCTCCAAATAATTGAGTTCAGTTGTCTCCAGTGAAGTGTCCTGTTAATACTCCATCATACAAAGACATTATAGACAATTGGGCTCCTCCAACCTTGTGGTAAAAAAAGTTTGGTGAAGACCCTTTTCTGTTCCACCATGACTGTGCCCCTGTGTACAAAGCCAGCTCCATAAAGACATGGTGTGACCAGTTTGGTGTGGAGGAACTTGAGTGTCCTGCACAGAGCCCTGACCTCAACCCTACCGAACATCTTTGGGATGAATTGGAATGCTGATTGTGAGCCAGGTCTTCTCATACAACATCATACCTGACTCCACAAGGGGGCAACTATGTATTAATAGCCATGATATTGTACACCTTTCAAATGTACTGGAACGTTAACTGCACGCCAAGTCTTTTTTTTTTTTTTTTGCCCAACATGAGGCCCAGGCTTCTCATCCAACTTTAGTACCTGACCTCACAAATGGGCAAAAATTCCCCCAGATACCCTCCAAAATCTTGTGGAAAGCCTTCCCAGAAGAGTGGAGGATTTCGTAGCCACAAAGGGGGAAACTCCACATTAATGGCCTTGGGGAGTAGCAACTCTACAATGGCCTGATTTTGGAGTTGATGTCCAACAAGTTCATATAGGTGTGATGGGCAGAGGAACTCAAGTGTCCTGCACAGAGCCCTGACCTCAACCCTACTGAACACCTTTATGATGAGTTGGAATGCCGATGGTGAGCCAGATCTTTCCATCCAACATCAGTACCTGACCTCACAAATTCCCACAGACACCCACCAAAACCTTGTAGAAGAAGGTCTTCCCAGAAGAGTGGAGGCTGTTCAAACCACAAAAAGGGGGCAACTCCATAGTAACAGCCATGGTCTTTGAAGAATGTCCCACGATCTCTTATAGGTGTGATGGTCGGGGTCCCCAAACCTTTAACCATAGGGGTATATTATCCAACTTCTTTGGCTGTAACTGACACTTTGACATTTTCCTAGCCTAGGTTGGGACATTGGAAGAGAAAACAGCAGAAGAATTTATTATAGTGAACTCTACCCAGAACAGTAATAAATATATATATCTGTTCTGGGTAGAGTTCACTATAATAAATTCTTCTGATAGATAGAGAGATATATATAGATAGATATAGATATAGATAGATAGATAGATAGATAGATAGATAGATAGATAGATAGATAGATAGATAGATAGATATATATATACACACACACATATACAGGGGTGTCAGATGACAGTGCAAGTGTTGAAAATCAATCTTGCGAATTCTTACTGGGAGTTATTTTCAGGACTGCTCAATTTACAGATGCTGGTTGTTAAGGAGGCGGCACCCGCCATCTTCCTAACAACCAGTCACTCAACCCAGCTGACAGAAGCATGTAAACAAAAGGAGACGGTCATGGAAAAAAAAAAAAAAAAAAAAAAAAAAAAAAAAGGTGTGGGGTCTCCCCTCACAATCCATACCAGGCCCTTCAAGTCTGATATGGATTTTAAAGGGGAACCCATGCCAAGAAGCCCCCCCCCGCCCAAAAAAAAAAAAAAAAAATATATATTCAATACCAGACCCTTATCTGAACATCTGAACAGCCTGGTAGGACAGGAAGGGGGGCATGTGCATACACCCCCACTCCTGAAAAGACAGTTTTTGACAAATCCTTCATTAAAAAAAAAAAAAAAAACCCCACACACAATGTACATGCATCATCCAGGGATGTAGATCCACATCAATCACAATGGACAAAACAAAGGGGCAGGGTCACCCAGGAACATCATTGACCATATATGGGCATGTCTATATTTGGTCAACGATATCATAAAGGGGCACGGTCACCCGGTGATGTCATTGACCATATATGGGCATGTCTATATTTGGTCAACGATATCATAAAGGGGTAGGGTCACCTGGTGACATCATTGACCATATATCTTCCCATGGAGATGGTGCTACACATGATCTTCCGCCCCTTTCCTGCCAGCTCAGATAAAGTTCTTGTAAGGATTTGGGGTGAGGGAGGGGGGGTCTCATACCATTTTTTTTTTTGTCCTGGGGTCCCCATTTAAATCTATAGCAGACCCAAAGTGCCTGGTATGGCTTGTGGGGGGACACCTAACTATGCGTTAACATCAATGACCATATACCTCCCCATATTGATGGTATGTATCCTGGTATGGTTTAGGAGGGGGTGCTACACACCATCTTCCGCCCCTTTCCTGCAAGCTCAGATAAAGTTCTTGTAAGGATTTGGAAGGGGGGGGGGGGGGTTGTCTCATGACATTTTTTTTGTCCCCCAACCCTGCGTTACCAGGCTCCCTTGTTCACATCCTGTCAACCGGTTATCCCCAGCTGTTATCTGGGACGAGTCACTTGTTGACAGGACACCAACAGGCGCTGGCTTCTAACAACCACCACAAAATGCACTAAAAAAAAAAAAAATAAATCCATGGGTGTCTGTTGAAGCCTACGGGGCCAAGTCTGTTCAGCAACAGCACCAAAGTAACACCGGACCCAAAAACGTGCCGTGCTTTGCTGCATTGATGTGAACAGTCACTATAGAGAATGTGGTATCCATAGCCATGTGACTCTGGGCGACACAAGTCACATCGGAAATGTCCCTAGTACAGTGCTGGAACAAGGTCACCCAGGGCAGCCACCCCTCCTGCCCCCCCCCCCTTGTCCCGGCCCTAGTGTGAACCAGGCCTAGATCTTCCAATAGCAAAACAAGTTGCAGAATTGGCAAATATTTTGCAACATTGTAGCAATCGTTCTCAGGCAGATGCAGTGCACTGCAATGGTCAGACTGATAAAAAAAAAAAAAAAAAATACACACACCTTAGTTTAATGAGGACTTAGGAAGTGAGAAATATGCGGGACCCCCAGTAGCACTGTGACCCACCCACATGTAGAAAGACCCCCCCAGAACATCTGCTGGACCCTACCTGTAAAAACACTCTCTTTCAGAGCTTTCTTATGATCGACAAGCAAGTCTTCTCTCTGCTCCATGGCTTCATTGGGCGGCCCAGGCTCCATCCTGACGTCTTGAACTGGAAATCGGGGCAACTATAAGTCCAACGGGGGAGGGGGGGGAGGGGGGCAAACAACCGAACTCTGCTATAAGAAAAAAAAAAAAAAAAAAAAAAAAAAAAAAAAAGGGGATCAGAATCACACGAGGAATTAAAAAGGGTAAAAAAAAAAAAAACTGCAAACAGATTATAAAAAGGATTCCACCAATTACAAAAAATGTTATTCACTATCACTTTTAATTTCAACAAGGTGTGCAGTTCCAGTGTGCAGCTTGTAATCAATCTGAGGATTTCATCGATCAGTCATTGTAAATCTAAACCAGTCTCCAAACTGTGGCCATTTATCCAGCCCTTGGGTCACCATTCCTCCCCCCCGCCACAGGACGCCCGCGACAGGGTCACCATTCCTCCCCCCCGCCACAGGACGCCCACGACGGGGTCACCATTCCTCCCCCCCGCCACAGGACGCCCACGACGGGGGCACCATTCCTCCCCCCCGCCACAGGACGCCCGCGACAGGGTCACCATTCCTCCCCCCCGCCACAGGACGCCCACGACGGGGTCACCATTCCTCCCCCCCGCCACAGGACGCCCACGACGGGGGCACCATTCCTCCCCCCCGCCACAGGACGCCCACGACGGGGGCACCATTCCTCCCCCCCGCCACAGGACGCCCACGACGGGGTCACCATTCCTCCCCCCCGCCACAGGACGCCCACGACGGGGTCACCATTCCTCCCCCCCGCCACAGGACGCCCACGACGGGGTCACCATTCCTCCCCCCCGCCACAGGACGCCCACGACGGGGTCACCATTCCTCCCCCCCGCCACAGGACGCCCACGACGGGGTCACCATTCCTCCCCCCCGCCACAGGACGCCCACGACGGGGTCACCATTCCTCCCCCCCGCCACAGGACGCCCACGACGGGGTCACCATTCCTCCCCCCCGCCACAGGACGCCCACGACGGGGTCACCATTCCTCCCCCCCGCCACAGGACGCCCACGACGGGGTCACCATTCCTCCCCCCCGCCACAGGACGCCCACGACGGGGTCACCATTCCTCCCCCCCGCCACAGGACGCCCACGACGGGGTCACCATTCCTCCCCCCCGCCACAGGACGCCCACGACGGGGTCACCATTCCTCCCCCCCGCCACAGGACGCCCACGACGGGGTCACCATTCCTCCCCCCCGCCACAGGACGCCCACGACGGGGTCACCATTCCTCCCCCCCGCCACAGGACGCCCACGACGGGGTCACCATTCCTCCCCCCCGCCACAGGACGCCCGTGACGGGGGCACCATTCCTCCCACAGGGCACCAATGATGTCCCACTATTCCTGCCTTGATGACAAACAATGGGGCACAATTCCTCCCACTGATACCAATAGGGCAATAAAACCAATGATGGGGCACTGTTTACTCTCAATGTTACCAGGGCGTTTTCGAACCCCACTGCTCACAATTTGCCCCCCCCCCCCCCCCCCGAAAGTCTCAAGGACAGTAAACAACCCCTTTATTCGGTAAGCTGAGGAACCCCCCTGACCTCAACAAAAAATGATGATAACATAATCCGTACTGAGCAGCCAACAAAATCTAAACACGATTAACTCTCTAAATTGAAAAGACAGGATTTGAATTTTCCACTTCAATTTGATCAGTTCCAACACATTTTTTTTAATTTTATTTATTTCAGGTCCTTATAAAACGCTGCGCAAATTGACATCGCTATATATATATATATATTGTACATTCACATCAGTCCACCGTGGGAGGACTAATAAATGATGGTATTGATAAGGTGTAGCCACCATAAGGGGGATCATACAAACATTGTGCCGTTAGATTGTAAGGTGTAGGTTGAGCTTTAGACACACACTGTGCAATCTCCTATGGAGCTACCATCAGCTATGTATTGTATGGGCCGGCCAAATTCGATGCAAACTGAACGGACTGCTTAGGTCTGTCCTCATATTACAGAGTTTTAATAAATCTAAAGGAGATACAATCAGATTTTATAGTGTGTGGTCGGTTTAACATCCCCCAAGCCAAATCTGCATTTCCCGCCCATGTTACAGTTCATTACCCAGAGAGACCCAGAGAGACCCAGAGCCTTACCTGACCAGGAACTCACAGATCCGCCATCTTGCTACACCCAGAAATAACAAGGACTTTCAGTCTGGGACTGCACTGGGGATCGTATTACGACTTGCTAATTTAACCGCTTGTTGCCCACCATGACAGGAGCAGCACATTTACTATTACAAGTCGTGGTGTGGATAGTTAAATCCCCACATGGGGAGATCCAGTGTGGTTTGAGGCCGGGTTCACACCTATGCGGTTTGCCTTTTTCAATCCACGTTTTTAATGCATTGAAGTCTATAGAACCGAAAACCAGAAACAAGTCCCAGGCCCTTTCCATAAAATGCACAGATGTGAACATGACCCATAGGAAACCATGTTATACGGACTGCAGTGTGTTTCTGTAAAACTGAATAATGCATTAAAAAATGCATCGGTGTGACCCAGGACTAAAGGCTCAGGCTTTTCAGAGGAGTTTGAAGGGAGATAAGTTTCCTCCTCACCGCTTGTTTTAAAGACATTAATGGCTGCGTTGGCAGGATAGTCTAGGTAGTTGCATTGTAATTGTCATTAATGTCAGTGGGAGGAATAGTGCCCCATCATTGGTGTCAGTGGAAGGAATAGTGCCCCATCATTGGTGTCAGTGGAAGGAATAATTCCCCATCATTGGTGTCAGTGGGAGGAATAGTGTCCCATCATTGGTGTCAGTGGGAGGAATGGTGCCCCATCATTGGTACCAGTAGGAGAAATAGTGCCCCATCATTGGTGTCAGTGGGAGGAATAGTGCCCCATTATTTGTAGCAGTGGGAGGAATAGTGCCCCATCATTGGTGTCAGTGGGAGGAATAGTGCCCCATTATTTGTAGCAGTGGGAGGAATCGTGCCCCACCATTGGTGTCAGTAGAAATAATAGTGCCCCATCATTGGTTACAGTGGAAGAAACGGTGCCCCATCATTGGTGTCAGTGGGAGGAATCGCGCCCCATCATTGGTGTCAGTAGAAGAAATATTGCCCCATCATTGGTGTCACTGGGAGGAATAGTGCCCCATCATTGGTGTCAGTAGAAGGAACATTGCCCCATCATTGGTGTCACTGGGAGGAATAGTACCCCATCATTGGTGTCACTGGGAGGAATAGTGCCCCATCATTGGTGTCACTGGGAGGAATAGTGCCCCATCATTGGTGTCACTGGGAGGAATAGTGCCCCATCATTGGTGTCAGTGGGAGGAATAGTGCCCCATCATTGGTGTCACTGGGAGGAATAGTGCCCCATCATTGGTGTCACTGGGAGGAATAGTGCCCCATCATTGGTGTCACTGGGAGGAATAGTGCCCCATCATTGGTGTCACTGGGAGGAATAGTGCCCCATCATTGGTGTCACTGGGAGGAATAGTGCCCCATCATTGGTGTCACTGGGAGGAATAGTGCCCCATCATTGGTGTCACTGGGAGGAATAGTACCCCATCATTGGTGTCAGTGGGAGGAATAGTGCCCCATCATTGGTGTCAGTGGGAGGAATAGTGCCCCATCATTGGTGTCACTGGGAGGAATAGTGCCCCATCATTGGTGTCAGTGGGAGAAAAAGTACCCCATCATTGGTGTCAGTGGGAGGAATATTGCCCCATCATTGGTGTCACTGGGAGGAATAGTGCCCCATCATTGGTGTCAGTAGAAGGAACATTGCCCCATCATTGGTGTCAGTAGAAGGAACATTGCCCCATCATTGGTGTCACTGGGAGGAATAGTACCCCATCATTGGTGTCACTAGGAGGAATAGTGCCCCAGCATTGGTGTCACTGGGAGGAATAGTGCCCCATCATTGGTGTCACTGGGAGGAATAGTGCCCCATCATTGGTGTCAGTGGGAGGAATAGTGCCCCATCATTGGTGTCAGTGGGAGGAATAGTGCCCCAGCATTGGTGTCACTGGGAGGAATAGTGCCCCATCATTGGTGTCACTGGGAGGAATAGTGTCCCATCATTGGTGTCAGTGGGAGGAATAGTGCCCCATCATTGGTGTCACTGGGAGGAATAGTGTCCCATCATTGGTGTCACTGGGAGGAATAGTGCCCCATCATTGGTGTCACTGGGAGGAATAGTGTCCCATCATTGGTGTCACTGGGAGGAATAGTCCACCTTTGTTGGTGTCAGTGGCAACAATTATGCCTCCATAGTTCATGTCAGTAGGAGGAATAGTGCCCCATCATTGGTGTCAGTGGGAGGCGTAGTGCCCCAGGGGCCGGATAAAGGCAATCAAAGGGCCATATTTGGCCCCCGGGCTGCAGTTTGGAGATTACTGATATAAAACATAACCTGTACTTTTCCCTTCATCACTCCTCCTTTCCCGCGCTGCACATGCTCACTTAGTCTTTGCTCCCCTCACCCTCATTCAGCTCTAGGAGGAAGTAGAGGAGGCCCTGTGTAAGCTCGGAGACACATTACTCAGGATGAGAACTTTCTTCTTGCCCCCATGTGACAGCACTCAGCCAATCACCAAGCACCGGTGCAGTCCCATGCAGGCGAAGGGATGGTCAGCATGTGCTGCTGGGGATTCAAATGTGTCTGAAGCACCAAAACCTTATTCCTTAGTTATGGATTGAGCAGGGGGGGGGGTTATTGCTGTGCTCCAGCTGGGGAGATTCACCTCTCTCTCTATTTGTCTCATTGTCACGGAAACCTGAAGTGAGGGATAATCCAAAATCTTACCGTTGTCACCGGAACAGGAAGGGAAAATCTTTAATTGGGGACACTCGTGATAAGTGTCTGAGAGGAGTTTCCTGTCACTTCCTGCCTACAGAACAGGAAGTAAAAAAATATCTCACAGCTGGCAAGCTGCCCCCTCCCCCCACAGAACCTTGCCCCATGTTGGGGACAAGGGCCCTTTCCCGACAACCGTGGGTGGTGGTTGTGGGGGTCTGCGGGCAGGGGGCTTATCGAGATCTGGAAGCCCCCAGATCCCGCCCCTGCCCATGTGAATGAGTATGGGGTACATTGTACACCTACCCATTCACCAAAAAAGTCTTAAAGATAAAGAAAAACAGTAGATGGTTTTTGACAATTCCCTTATTAAAAAAATAAAAATGTCCCCCCCCTAGTGTAGATTCATTGTCAATCAGTTCTGATATAGGTAAGGGGCAGGGCCACCTGGCGACATTACCTGGTGGCACCACCCCCTTTGTGACGTCACCGACCCAGAATGCACAAGTCGGTGACATCACAAGGGAGCGGGGCCACCAATTGACGTCTCCAGTTGGCCCCGCTCCTTACCTAATTGAAGAACTGTCAAACGGCGGAGCAGGTACTTGGGGGTCAGCTGCACACTTTTTCGGGTCCGGCGGGCATCGTGATTGATAATGGATCAATCACCGGGGGGGGGGCATTGTTTTTTTGTTTTTTGTTTTTTTATTTTTTTAAAGAACAGAATTGTAAAAAACCTGTGTAGACCCCTGCAGTAAAGCAATCTAAATGGCCCAGATACTTTCCGGAATCTGTGGTCACATGATGCATGGGGTCTCCTGGAATAAAGAGAAGGACGGTCCTACTTCTGGTGTCCATGTCACTGCCTGGGGACATGGACACTCCCCACTGGCTGTCCATCGAGAGGGTTCCCAATTGTTCCCAAAGGACATGTAACGACATCATGGTGAGGGGTGGCAACAAAACCAGTTGGCATCCTCCCCCGGACTGCCATGGTGGACCATCGGTCTTCACTCCCAGAAGAGGAGCCATGGAGGGTGGGGGCAACATTTTCCCAGGGAGGAGATTTGAATGACTGAGCAGCTTGTCTAGATCAGGACTTTTGACCGGATGAAATAATCATGGCCATATTTTGGTAACTTAGAGCAGCCTTTTTCAACCAGGGTGCCTTGAGGTTTCTTCAGGGGTGCCTTGGCAAAGTGCCTACAAATTGTATACAAGCCGATGGGCTTACACAGGGCCAAAGGTTTTCATTGTACACCTTTTGCAACCTTCTAGCTGCCAACCCCCTAGTGACCAATGATATCATTAGTTGAAAAGGTCAACTGACTGCATATCATCCTTCTTCGACCCTTCCTTGCCTCTCTCCGTCAGCTTTGAGGTCTCATTAGCTAAGTGATGTAGAAAAACTGAGGGAGAAGAGAAACATTGGAATACTACTCGGTACCAGTTTGCAAACGTGTCTTTGCTCTGGAGAATGGATCACCTCTAACGTTGTGTGTCCTACGTGTATTGATGTTGCCGCTTTATGTAAAACTATTAGAATAAGTTTTTACATTTTAGAGGGGGATGCCTCAAGACTGTCCATAGTTTTGGAGCAGTGGTCATCAACAGTGGTGACCACTGCTCCAAAACTATGCAGTGGTCATCAGTGGTCATCAACCCTGAGGACAGAGTTGATGACCACTGACTTAGAGTACATGGAGAGATCTTTTGTAGAAATAATGGAGTCTACATATTCACCATTGGGATGATGTGTGCTCAATAAGTCACTAACTGGTACGGCAGTGCATAGGCCACCAGCAGCTTGGCCAAATGGGGGATTGGCTGTTGGACAAGCACATGATCGGTCACATGACCAATATCCAAGCTACCTGGTGACTTGGGCACTTTGTGTTGGCTGTTCATTGAGGGGGTTCCCTAAGGGCGCTGATGACGTCCCAATCAGAGGTGAAAACAAAACCACTTGGCATCCTCCCCAGACTGCCGTGGTGGATCACCGGTCTTCACTTCCTGAAGAGGAGCCATGGAGGGTGGAGGCAACATTTTCCCACAGAGGAGCTTTGAATGACTGAGTGGCTTGTCTGGGGAAGAACCTCTGAATGGACATAATAATCATCACCGTAATTTGGTACCTTAGAGAAGTGGTCATCAACCCTGTCCTCAGGACCCACTAACAGGCCAGGTTTGCAAGATAACTGAAATACATCACAGGTGATATCATTTGCTGCTTAGTGATTGCAGTATTCTAGTCTGCATCTCCCCCAAGGTAATACATAAAACCTGGCCTGTTAGTGGGCCCTGAGGACAGGGTTGATGACCACTGCTTTGGAGGGTGTCTCGAGATTGTCCATCATTTTAACCGCTTCAGCCCCGGAAGATTTTACCCCCCTTCCTGATCAGAACGCTTTTTGCGATTCGGCACTGCCTCGCTTTAACTGACAATTGCACGGTCGTGCGATGTTGCACCCAAACAAAATTGACATCCTTTTTTTCCAAAAAGAGCTTTCTTTTGGTGGTATTCGATCGCTTCTGCGGTTTGTATTTTTTGCGCTATAAACAAAAAAAGAGCGACTATTTTGAAAAAAAAACGCAATATTTTTTACTTTTTGCTATAATAAATATCCCCCAAAAATATATAAAAAAAACTTTTTTTTTCCTCAGTTTAGGCCGATGTGTATTCTACATATTTTTGGTAAAAAAAAAATCGCCATAAGCGTATATTGATTGGTTTGCGCAAAAGTTATAGCGTCTACAAAATAGGGGATAGTTTTATGGTATTTTTATTGTTATTTTTTTTTTATTAGTAATGGCGGCGATCTGCAATTTTTATCATGACTGCGACATTATAGCGGACACATCGGACACTTTTGACACCATTTTGGGACCATTGTCATTTATACAGCGATCAGTGCTATTAAAATGCATTGATTACCGTATAAATGTCACTGGCAGGGAAGGGGTTGAACACTAGGGGGCGATCAAGGGGTTAAGTGTGTCCTAGGGATGTGTTCTAACTGTGGGGGGGATGGGCTTCAAGTCACATGACAGCGATCACTGCTCTCGATGACAGGGAGCGGTGATCTCTGTCATGACACAAGGCAGAACGGGGAAATGCCTTGTTTACATAGGCACTTCCCCGATCTGCGGCTTCGTGACACGATCGCCAGGAGACCGGCGGACATCGAGATCGCCGGGAGACTGGCGGACATCGAGTCTGCCGGTCCCGCGGGCACGGTCACGCTGTACGCGGCGGGCGTGCGCCTGCTATCCCTGCCTTTTAAAGGGGACATACAGGTACGCACATTTGCCCACCGCTGCCATTGTGCCGATGTATATCGGCGCGCAGCGGTCGGCAAGTGGTTAAAGGGTGCCTTGACTGAAAAAAAAAGGGAAAAAAGAACTGTTCTTGGATGGTTGGGAGAAGTTGCTCTCGGGGGATGTTTTTGTACCATTCTTTATTCACGGTTGTGTTCTTTGGCAAAATTGTGAGTGAGCCCACTCCTTTGGTTGAGAAGCAACCCCACCCATGAATGGTCTCAGGATGCTTTACTGGCATAACACAGGACTGATGGTAGCGCTCACCTTTTCACAAGGTTTTTTCCGGATGCCCCAAACAATCGGAAAGGGGATTCAGCAGAGAAAATGACTTTCCACCAGTCCTTAGCAGTCCAATCCCTGGACCTTTTTCAGACTGTCCCGGATGTTTTTCCTGGAGAGAAGTGGCTTCTTTGCTGTCCTTCTTGACACCAGACCATCCTCCAAAAGTCTTCTCCTCACTGTGTGTGGAGATGCCCTCACACCGGCCTGCTGCCATTCCTGAGCAAACTCTGCACTGGTGGTGCCCCGATCACCCCCCTCCCTGCACTGGTGGTGCCCCAATCACCCCCTCTCTGCACTGGTGCTGCCCCGATCACCCCTTTCCCTGCACTGGTGGTGCCCCGATCACCCCCCTCTCTGCACTGGTGGTGCCCCGATCACCCCTTTCCCTGCACTGGTGGTGCCCCGATCACCCCCCTCTCTGTACTGGTGGTGCCCCGATCACCCCTTTCCCTGCACTGGTGGTGCCCCGATCACCCTCCTCTCTGCACTGGTGGTGCCCCGATCACCCCTTTCCCTGCACTGGTGGTGCCCCGATCACCCCCCTCTCTGTACTGGTGGTGCCCCGATCACCCCTTTCCCTGCACTGGCGGTGCCCCGATCACCCCCCTCTCTGTACTGGTGGTGCCCCGATCACCCCTTTCCCTGCACTGGTGGTGCCCCGATCACCCTCCTCTCTGCACTGGTGGTGCCCCGATCACCCCTTTCCCTGCACTGGTGGTGCCCCGATCACCCCCCTCTCTGTACTGGTGGTGCCCCGATCACCCCTTTCCCTGCACTGGTGGTGCCCCGATCACCCCCCTCTCTGTACTGGTGGTGCCCCGATCACCCCTTTCCCTGCACTGGTGGTGCCCCGATCACCCCCCTCTCTGTACTGGTGGTGCCCCGATCACCCCTTTCCCTGCACTGGTGGTGCCCCGATCACCCTCCTCTCTGCACTGGTGGTGCCCCGATCTTCCCCCTCTCTGCACTGGTGGTGCCCCGATCACCCCTTTCCCTGCACTGGTGGTGCCCCGATCACCCCCCTCTCTGTACTGGTGGTGCCCCGATCACCCCTTTCCCTGCACTGGTGGTGCCCCGATCACCCTCCTCTCTGCACTGGTGGTGCCCCGATCACCCCTTTCCCTGCACTGGTGGTGCCCCGATCACCCCCCTCTCTGCACTGGTGGTGCCCCGATCACCCCTTTCCCTGCACTGGTGGTGCCCCGATCACCCCCCTCTCTGTACTGGTGGTGCCCCGATCACCCCTTTCCCTGCACTGGTGGTGCCCCGATCACCCTCCTCTCTGCACTGGTGGTGCCCCGATCACCCCTTTCCCTGCACTGGTGGTGCCCCGATCACCCTCCTCTCTGCACTGGTGGTGCCCCGATCACCCCTTTCCCTGCACTGGTGGTGCCCCGATCACCCCCCTCTCTGTACTGGTGGTGCCCCGATCACCCCCTTCCCTGCACTGGTGGTGCCCCGATCACCCTCCTCTCTGCACTGGTGGTGCCCCGATCACCCCCCTCTCTGCACTGGTGGTCCCCCGATCCCGCAGCTGAATCACCTATAGGAGACGGTCCTGGCGCTTGCTGGACTTTCTTGGGCGCCCTGAAGCCACCTTCACAAATGCAGTGGAAACATTTTTTATTGGATTAAGTTCATTTTCATGGCAAAGAGGGACTTTGCAATTAATTGCAATTCATCCGATCGTTCTTCATAACATTCTGAAGTATATGCAAATCACCATCATAAAAAACTGAGGCAGCCGAAATTGTAAAAATTTATATTTGTGTCATTCTCAAAACTTTTGGCCACGGCTGTAGAGCCGGCAACTCCAAATGATCCTTATCAAATCTTTATTACATAATAGTGAGTAAAATACACAGAGGCTCACGTGTTTCGACAAGAAGCCTTCATCGCAGCACAAGTTTAAAATGAAACAACAGACATGCTGTACACTATATTGCCAAAAGTATTGGGACGCCTGCCTTTACACACACATGAACTTTAATGGCATCCCAGTCTTAGTCCGTAGGGTTTATTACTGAGTTGACCCCCTAGTTCCAATGAAGAGAACTCTTAAGGTCTCAGCATACCAAGACATTCTGTACAATTGCTCCAAACTCTGTGCAGGCCAGTCAAGTTCCTCCACCCCAAACTCGCTCCTCCATGTCTTTATGGACCTTGCTTTGTGCACTGGTGCGCAGTCATGTTGGAACAGGAAGGGGACATCCCCAAACTGTTCCCACAAAGTTGGGAGCATAAAATTATCCAAAATGTCTTGGTATGCTGAAGCCTTAAGAGTTCCCTACACTGGAACTAAGGGGCCAAGCCCAACCCCTGAAAAACAACCCCCCCACCATAATCCACCCCTCCACCAAATGATTTGGACCAGTGCACAAAGCAAGGTCCATGAAGACATGAATGAGCGAGTTTGGGGTGGAGGAACTTGACTGGCCTGCATAGAGTCCTGACCTCAACCTGATAGAACATCTTTGGGATGAATTAGAGTGGAGACTGCGAGCCGGGCCTTCTCGTCCAACATCAGTGCATGACCTCACAAATGCTCTTCTGGAAGAATGGTCAAACATTCCCATAGACACCCTCCTAAACCTTGTGGACGGCCTTCCCAGAAGAGTTGAAGCTGTTATAGCTGCAAAGGGAGGACCAACTCAATATTGAACCCTACGGACTAAGACTGGGATGTCATTAAAGTTCATGTGCTTGTAAAGGCAGGCGTCCCAATACTTTTGGCAATATAGTGTACAGTATGTCTGTTGTTTCATTTTAAACTTGTGCTGCGATGAAGGCTTCTTGTCGAAACACGTGAGCCTCTGTGTATTTTACTCACTATTATGTATTAAAGTTTTGATAAGGATCATTTGGAGTTGCCGGCTCTACAGCCGGGGCCAAAAGTTTTGAGAATGACACAAATATAAATTTTCACAATTTCTGCTGCCTCAGTGTTTATGATGGAGATTTGCTTATACTTCAGAATGTTATGAAGAACGATCGGATGAATTGCAATTAATTACAAAGTCCCTCTTTGCCATGAAAATGAACTTAATCCCATAAAAAAAATGTTTCCACTACAATTGTGAAGGTGGTTTCAGGGCACCCAGGAAAGTCCAGCAAGTGCCAGGACAGTTGATTCAGCTGCAGGCTCGAGGACTCCACCAGTGCAGAGAGTTTATTTCTGTTATAAAATTTTAAAAAAAGTTTATTTCTGTTATGAAATAAATAAAAAAAAAAAAAAAAGTTTATTTCTGTTATAAAATTAAAAAAAAAAGTTTTATTCTTTTATGAAATATAAAAAAAAAGTTTATTTCTGTTATAAAATTTTGCAAATAGGTAATTTTTCTTAACGGATGTGCGCTGAGGCTGCACTGATGAGAAGGCCCCGCTGATCACAGCACTGATTATCAGTGTAAATCAGGGGTAGGCAACCTGGGGGCCCTCCAGCTGTTGCAGAACTACAAGTCCCATCATGCCTCTGGGAGCAATTGTAACTGACAGCCTTGCAATGCCTCATGGGAAATGTAGTTCCACAACAGCTGGAGGGCCCCAGGTTGCCTTCCCTCTGCTGCAAACTATGTGCCGACAGTCTTGCCAGTGAATGGCTTTCGTTTCGCAAACACAACGGGATGGGATGGAAAGGCCGGCCGATGACCAGCAAGTCTGTTTACATGTGACCAGGTGTGACTGGCCCTTTAATGTGATCAGCTGTGTCCAAAAGGAGAGCGCACCCGATGCGCGCCGCAGGAGGCGGGATTCTTGGAGGACGTCCACCTAGAACTGGACGACTATACTGTAGCATTTTTTCCAGGAAGGTGTTTTAGTGGATGTAAACCTCAGCCATGAAATATGAACAAAGCATATCCCTCTATAGCGTGTACAGGGAGGAGAGCTCCAGCACACAGCCTGTGATTGAAAACCTCAGGTGTATATAGAGGTAGGTGTATGTGTACAGTGAAGAAAATAACGATTTGATGCCCTGCAGATTATGTAAGTTTGCCCACTTAAGAAATGAAGGGTCTATCATTTTTATCATAGATGTATTTTGCATGGAGACAGAATATCAACCAAAAATCCAGGAAAAAAAAAAAAAACGATACAAATATTATAAAGTGAGTTGCAGTACAGTGCGTAAAATAAATTTGATCCCCAAGCAAAACATGACTTAGTAGTTGGTGGAGAAACCCTTGTTGGTCAGACGTTTCTTGTAGGTGGTGATCAGGTTTGCACACATCTCAGGAGGGATTTTGGTCCACTCTTCTTTACAGATCTTCTCTAAATCCTTTAAGGTTTCTTGGTTTCAGCTTCCTCCACAAGACTGGCTAGGCCACTCCATGACCTTAATGCGCTTCTTCTTGAGCCACTCCTTTGTTGCCTTGGCGGTATGTTTTCGGTCATTGTCATGCTGGAAGACCCATCCATGACCCATCTTCACTGTTCTGGCTGAGAGAAGAAGGTTCTCCTCCAAGATTTTACAATACATAGCCCCTCATTGTGGCAAAGTCGGCCTGTACCTTTAGCATAGAAGTAGCCCCAAAGCATCATGTTTCCACCTCCGTGCTTGACTGTAGGGATGGTGTTCTTAGGGTCATAGTCAGCATTTTTCTTCCTCCAAACACATATTCAGGTTAATGCCAAAGAGCGCAATTTTGGTCTCGTCTGACCACAACACTTTCTCTCAAACCTTCTCTGAATCATTTAGATGTTCATTGGCAAATTTCTGACAGGCCTCTACATGTGCCTTGTTGAGGAGGGGGGCCTTGCGGGGGCTGCAGGATTTCAAACCATGGTGGTGTATTGTGTTACCAATGGTTTGTTTGGTGACTGAGGTCCCAACTGCCTTGAGATCATTCACAAGCTCCTCCCGTATAGTTCTGGGCTGATCCCTCACTTTTCTCATGATCATCCTCACCCCATGAGGTGAGATCTTGCATGGAGCTCCAGACCGAGGGCGATTGGTTAATTTGTATTTCTTCCATTGGCGTATAATCGCTCAAACAGTTGTCTCCTTCTCACCAAGCTTCTTGCCGATGGTCTTGTAGCCCATTCTAGCCTTGTGCAGGTCTAAAATCTTGTCCCCAATGTCCTTTGACAGCCCTTTGGTCCTGCTCAGGATGGTGAGGTTTGAATGGAAAAAAAAAAAAATTCTGTAGACAGGTGTCTTTTATATACATAACGAATTCTCATTATGAGCACCTTCTTCCATTGACAGGACTAATTTGTGTACCACATGAGTACCTACTGTATCCAATCTGTGGGGGGCAGAATTATTCTTGGTTGATCAAATACTTTACTCATTGAACTACAACTCCATTTGTATCTTTTTTTTTTTGGGTGATATTTGCTGTATGTATTATGACAGAGACAGAATAAGTCCATATATCTTTAGGAGTCACCCGAGGTTTGTGAACAAACAGACCAAAGTGAATAGTAGCATCCTCCACCGAGCACCAACACACCAAGCCTCATACCCAAAGTATGGACCACTAGGTTATAGGTGGTCAAACAAGCACAACGTTTAGGGGAGACCAGCCTGTGGATTAACATTGTGCTTCTTTGACCACCTATAACCTAGTGGTCCATACTTTGGGGTTGGAGGCCCACTGTATTGGTGTTCAGTGGAGGATTCTACTATTCACCGTAATCAGTTTGATCATACACCTCGGGGTGACTCCTAAAGATATGGACTTATTCACACTGTATACATACTAGTGTCCAAGGGCACTTACGAACATTTAGGTTTTATTTGTTCTTTAGCGCTGCATTTTTTTTTTTATAAATACACCTATGATAATTATAGACCCTTTATTTCTTTGTAAGTGGGCAAACTTACAAAATCTGCAGGGGGATCAAATATTTCCACCCCACTGTATGTGGGTATAGGAGATACAGTATCTCACACATGAGTACACCCCTCACTTTGCTACAATGTAAAGTAGTGAGTGTACAGCTTGTATAACAGTGTAAATTTGCTGTCCCCTCAAAATAACTCAACATACAGCCATTAATGTCTAAACCGCTGGCAACAAAAGTGAGTACACCCCTAAGAGAAAATGTCCAAATTGGGCCCAATTAGCCATTTCCCCTCTGCGGTGTCATGTGACTCATTTGTTTTACAAGATCTCAAGTGTGAATGGGGAGCAGGTGTGGTAAAGCTCACTCTCATACTGGTCACTGGAATTTCATCATGGCTATAAGAAGATTGCCAAGACCCTGAAAGCTGCAGCATGGTGGCCAAGACCATACAGCGGTTTAACAGAACAGGCCTCGCCATGGTCCACCAAAGAAGTTGAGTGCACATGTTTAGCGTCATATCCAGAGGTTGTCTTTGGGAAATAGACGTATGAGTGCTGCCAGCATTGCTGCAGAGGTTGAAGGGGTGGGGGGGATTGGCCTGTTAGAGCTCAGACCATATGCCGCACACTGCATCAAATTGGTCTGCATGGCTGTCATCCCAGAAGGAAGCCTCTAAAGATGCACAAGAAAGCCCGCAAACAGTTTGCTGCAGACAAGCAGACTAAGGACATGGATTACGGGAACCATGTCCTGTGGTCTGATGAGACCAAGATAAAACTTATTTGGTTCAGATGGTGACAAGCGTGTGTGGCGGCAACCAGGTGAGGAGTACAAAGACAAGTGTGTCTTGTCTACAGTCAAGCATGGTGGTGGGAGTGTCATGGTCTGGGGCTGCATGAGTGCTGCTGGCACTGGGGAGCTACAGATCATTGAGGGAACCATGAATGCCAACATGTACTGTGACATACTGAAGCAGAGCATGATCCCCTCCCTTCAGAGACTGGGCCACAGGGCAGTATTCCAACATAACGACCCCAAACAAATCTCCAAGACCACCACTGCCTTGCTAAAGAAGCTGAGGGTAAAGGTGATGGACTGACCAAGCAAGTCTCCAGACCTAAACCCTATTGATCATCTGTGGGACATCCTCAAACGGAAGGTGGAGGAGCGCAAGGTCTCCAACATCCACCAGCTCCATGATGTGGTCATGGAGGGGGAAGAGGACTCCAGTGACAACCTGTGAAGCTCTGGTGACCTCCATGCCCAAGAGGGTTAAGGCAGTGCTGGAAAATGGAGGCCACACAAAATATTGACACTTTGGGCCCAATTTGGACATTTTCACTTAGGGGTGTACTAACTTGTTGCCAGTGGTTTAGACATTAATGGCTGTGTGTTGAGTTATTTTGAGGGGACAGCAAATTTACACTGTTATACAAGCTGTACACTCACTACTTTACATTGTAGCAAAGTGTCATTTCTTCAGTGTTGTCACATGAAAAGATAGAAAAGATTTACAAAAATGTGAGATACTGTAGGTGTATATAGGGGTAGGTGTCTCTTCCCCCTACAATCAGCTGTGCAGTTTGTCATTTTAGATCTCCCCCCTGCTCTCTGGAAGCAGAGATAGGCTGTATAAAATGCTGCACATTGATTAGATGTAAAGAAAAATAAAAAGAAACAAAAACCTGGTACAACTTATTTAGGAGGATTTGTTTAATCACCCGAGACCCTTCACTGGGAAAGTGGAAAGGTTTACAGCCCCCAACTCAGGTGTACTCAACCTGTGGCCTTCCAGCTGTTGCAGAACTACAAGTCCCATGATGCATTGCAAGGCTGACAGTGACAACCATGACTCCCACAGGCAGAGGCAATATGGGGACTTGTAGTTCAACAACTGGAGGGCCACAGGTTGAGCACCTATGCTCCAACTACTAAGTGCTGACCGGTGGCTTTTAAAGGAGAACTCTCAATCAGGTTGAAGACATTCACATAGGGACAGGAGTATGTTCAACATTTTTATTAAATACAGATAAAAACATCTTTAAACAAAGCTGAATATCTTTATGTCCCAAATATATAATCCCCACAAAAATATTAAAATTGGACCTTGTTCCTAGAAGTAAAAGCTTTTCAGAGCCACTGACCTGGAACAAACCTGCAGATCACGTCTGACTTAACGTGCTGTATGCTTGTTCCAGGTGAAAGGCTCAGAAGAGACGTATCCCCCCTTAAAAACATTAATGTCCAGTTTCTTTGCCACAAATTACTTTACACATTTTTAACAAAGCCCCCCCCAGGCTACAAGCTTCACCATTCTTCATCTTCTGACTCTTCCTCCCCACCACTATAACTTTTAAAAACGTAGTCCAATCTCCTGCCAGGAATGAGGGGGGTGATGTGTTTCAGGGGCACCTGCAGGGTGACGCTTCCAAAATCACTGATCAGGAAAGGGAGCTCCTTCTGGCACACAATCCAGTCGGGTTTTCCTGGGCTCCAGTACATCATGGTATAGATACTCATACATTCCTCATCAATACCGCCCATAACGTAAATCCGGTCCTCCCAACGTACCACCGTAGTGTGAGAAACGCTCTCGACGACCGGTGGAATGGTACCACGACAAATTCGCCCCAGGTGATCCAGAATGAAGCCCCTAGAAATGGCTTCTGGGTCTTCGTTGTACAGGAGATAGGAATCGTAACGATTAGCTGGCGAATATGTATCATAACCTGGATATGGATTAAATTCGTCATGTCTGAGTTTGCAGCTTACCACAACGTACAGTTTATCCTCCATGGTGGCAGCACCAGCAGCTGAAAAGATAATGGGTAGCGGGAACTGGCTCCAAGTGTCTGTCGATATGTTGTATATGTGGAACCCCGGATGGTGGAAAACTTCTGTGTCACTGCGAGTCATCCCACCTATAGCGAACAGTCTTCCCTTCAGCTCCGCGCAAGCAAAACCACGTACCGCCAAAGGCATGCTCGACAAATTGTGCCATCTATTGTCCAACAAGCTGAAGCATTCCATTGAGTCTATGAGATCTGTCCTGTTGCACCCACCAAAAGCATAAAGCCTGTTTTTGTAGGCTAGGAAGCCATGGCAAGCTCTTGGATCGGTCATAGGAGGGAGCTCTTGCCATTCATTAAAAACCGAATCATACACGTGAAGGGCATTGGAAGCACGACGTTCTTGATGAAACCCACCCGAAACATACAATTTACATCCTACAGCTGCAATTCCAGGTTGGTCTAAATCCTCACAAAAGGGAAGCTTCTCCCAAGACTCAGTTATTGGATCGTAAGCATTGAAATAGTAGTCTTCGTCTGGGTCTGGTCTTCCTAATAATTTAATCTCCATGCCAGTTATCCTCTCCTCAAACATCCCTTGGCGCAAGTTGACTCTTTCTGGAAGCTGGAGAAGGTAGTCAGCGCTGGGTATGTCCCTGCTGACCTTTTCCAGCTCGTCTGGAGTCAGGAGCTGTAGCCTGACGACCCGCAACAGTTCTGTGGGAAGAGGATGGTCCTTCTGGGTGTGAAATTCCCACCAGCAGCGGGCGATGTTATAGACAGCAAGTTCTGAGGAAACCATCAAGCTATCTGAAGACAGAATGTTGACCAGTTCTTCCATCTGCAAGCGGATAAAGTCCTCTCTTACAGATATGGAGCTCAGATTCTGACCAATATAGTTCATGGCTTCTTCCAAGAGGATTCTGTGATGGTGACCATGAGCTAATCTATAAATCCAGAGGCAGTTTCCATTGTTGAGCCCCTTTGCAAGGTACCTAGGTAAACGGAAAAGGAGAATAGAACATATTACCATCATGCAAGTGGTGTGCGGCAGCAATAATTCAGTCTGGTGTAATATAAAAACAAACAAAAAAAAAAAAAAAAAAAAAACCTTGTATTGAAGTACTTCAGCAACAGTCCAGAATAGACCCCCGGCTACCCAGCCTGGCACATTGTTTCCAAGAAGCAGACCCAAACCAAAGGCATCCATTAAGGGGGACAGACTGCGGCCTGGCTGTCTTATGCCCAATCAGGAGGGTATCCTGGGATATGCTAACCCCTACGCTTTCCCCTCGTCCGGAACCTTTCCCCATTGCTAATACTGTCCCCAACAGACTTGTACCTTTCCCTACACTACCCACTCACACAAAAATGTGCCAAACCCAAGGCAGCCACCAGAGTCACATTGGCAGCTAGCATACAAATGGATCGCTGCGCCAGTGACTCAGGAAACCATAGAAGAACCCTGTCCCCCCCTGCGGCTTCCTCTGCATTGCCGCTGCGGTTGAGCGCCACCTGCAGTGGAGACAGCAGACTGCACCCACCTATAAAATCAACCATAGCGTGGGTGTTAAAGGATAGTTTTAGGATCACCTATAAAAAGAAGGTTAGTGTTAGACATGTAGGGAAGACTAGTGCGAGTTTATGGCATTGCTCTCAGCATCAAGAACTGGCCTCTTGTTCCTGTTCCAGAGTCCAGGCATTCTGTATCAAACAGGGGCAGACTGACTATTCGGGCACTGCCCGAGGGCCCCATGCCCCTAAGGGGCCCCCATAAAAACCAGGGACAGCATGTAAAAATCAGTTTTTTTTTTTTTAAAAATCCCAAGAATATAGCTGCCCCGCCTCTCTAGTAACTTTTCAGTGTGTGTATATTGTGTGTGAATACTGTGTGGCCCCATAATCTATTGCCCAGGGGCCCCCATGGTCTTCTGTTGCCTGGGGGCCCCCATAATCTCCTCCTGTTGCCCGGGCCCCCCCCCCCATGAGTTGTCTGCCCCAGTATCAAAAAAAAAAAAAAAAAAAAAAATAAAAAAATAAAAAAAAAAAAAAAGTCCATCTGTAAAGCCAAAAGTGCCACCACACCAAAGCATTTGGTGCATTTCTTACAGCACTTTAGAGATACCAGGAAGATGAAGCACAGCTCAGGATGTAGCTGGGGAGCATAGGACAGGGTTCCCCAGGTTATCCTGACTACTAGAACAGAGGGCAAGTACTGTCCACAAGCTATGCTAGCTATTGCTATAAGATGTTTGCGGGGGGGGGGGGGGGGGGGGGGGGGGTCTGAGCAGGGGACCTTTTATTCTAGTTGTAGGTTTTATATGTAATAAAAAGAGTGTAGAGAGCAGGATAAAGCCGGACTGACTGTACATGTAGGGTGGGGGGGGGGGGGGGGGTAGAAAGCAGCCTGCACATAAATCAGGACATTGAGAGGAGAAACAGTTATGAACAAAGGAAGAAAATCGTATTGTATTTAAAAATGAGAAAACAGTTACCCTATGACGGTTACAAACTTTACATAGAAAATGTCCTGAATAGTGATAATGTTATTTCTATCAATAAATTGAATATATCATTGACGTTTAGATGCCTGGTCCAAAGTTGACAGTCTCAGACCACTAGGCTTTAACTCTGATAACTAGAATACCCCCCGGTACACATTGCTAAATTCCTGCTAGCTACAAAGTATCACTTTAACAAAAGTACTAATGTAGCAAAGTCTTTAGCCTCCTCCAGTCCAATGAGAACTTTCAGGGCCAAAAGATAGCTGACATCCTTCTGTATGTGGCGGTTTGTGAGGCATGGTGGATAAAGTTATTGGGTGCCAGACACTTCTTGGATGTGACAGTCCTTTATATTTTGCAAGGGAAAGAGGATTAGGGCCAGGACACCCTTAAGCAGTTGCAATTTCAATTGACAGACTTGAGACTTTAATAGGAAGACAGCCATACAGGGAAAGGCCCCCAGCAAGGTGCCACATCTGCATGTGCAGGATTGCTGTCTCCTATGGCAACAGTCCCTAACACAAATAGTTACAATCCTCTTTGCTTCACTACAACTTCTACTTTTAATTCTTCAGCCCCTTGAGCTCCTGGTCTCACTGGACCCTCTGAATCCCTGGAGCTCCTCAAAGCTTTGCGGTGGCATCTCCCTCAAGAGTCACCCACGCTTCCCTGCTGGGTCCCTAGCTTGGCCCTCCTGATGCTTCTAAAGCTTCACCCCTGTCAACTTGCTTGGTCCCTGGCTTGACTTACAAGGCTGCTCTGCAAGTGTCACCTTGACTGGTTGGGTCCTCAGTCCACCGCCTGAAGTTTCTGATTCTCCACTGTGACCTGTTCAGTGAGAATGCTGCTGCGATACTTGCTTCAGTTACTCACTGTGGTCCCTGGTAAAGGCGATTGGTCCCTTAGTGGCAGCAGCTTCCCTTCTACCTCCGTGCACGGCAGGTTCTCCGGCAGGCAGAACCGTCAATTCTGGCTGGACTGCAAGCCACAATCCCAACCCTGTGCTGCCCTCTTACTTCTGGATAGGCCCTCGCACAGACCGGCAGACAGATGCCCCCAGAATATACCCAATATCCAGCCTAACAGCCCAGGGCATACGACCCGTCCACCCAGTCGTCCAGGTGGCACAGAACATAGATCATCTAACTTTACCCGAATATATAGGTTCTCCCAGCAGGCCAAGGGATTCAAGAAAACCCCTGCCCATTGGCTGAGATACCCCATATACCCATAACCTGACCTTGGGTTGCCCTCCTCGTATCTAGTACCACCAAGTTCCCAGCCACCTAGCGGTAGAAGAGAAAAGTGCAACCAAGCCAAACTTAGGGAGAAATCAATGGATCTCTAGCAATAGACCAGGGTAACTACTCCTGGCAAGTAAATTTGTGAGGAGCTCCCTGAATAAACCCCAAAAAAGACAAGAAATCCTTATAAAGTGGACCACCAAAAAGCCTTTACCTGCTGCACAGATCTTGCATGGCCGTGATCTGCAGGCGGCCGGACACTATAAACAGGTCCTCCACATTGTCCAAGGTGAGATGAACCTCCCCCGTGTAGATGTAGTGCAGGATGGTCTGCAGGACAGAAGAGGGGACTTCCAAAAGACTAACCTCCCCGAGCATAGTCTCCTGCATGGGAAGCATGAAGAGAGCTCTGAAGTAATCACTGACCGAGGCCAGGACAACTCTGGAAGAGAAAAAAAAAAACAAAAAAACAAAAAATGACACTTGCATCAGTGAAGGATAATCTATTGCACAACAAACCCCCTTTGTAAAATGCCCCAATACTCACCTAATCTGAGGCTGAGATACAACATTTAGAGTTTCCATCTTATGAAAGCACAAGAGTCGTCCTTCAGGTGTCCACATCTCCTCACTATGGGTGTACTAACACTTCTCTTACCATACTAAACATGCATATCTGTCCATGTCAGGGAGATCTCCCATTGGATATTGGATATGTAGATGGCTCTAAAGGTCTTTAGACAAAAGTTGGGGGGGAAAGTAGTCAGATCCTAAAGTTCGACCTACCTATGGCACTGGAAGCACTTCTCTGTAGTCCGTATGGTGACATCATAAAGCATCTGAGATAAGTACATCTCTTTCAACCCTGAGAACACAAAAGACAAGACATAACTATTCCATATACACTATATGATCAAGATACATTGAGCCACCTCCAAAAGATGGAGTTGGTGTCTCTAATGAAGGGTACTGTTCATACTACGACATCGTAGACAATAAGTTGCTAAAGACCATTTCTGTTCCAGCATGACTGCGCTCCTGTGTTCAAAGCCAGCCCCATAAAGACATGGCTTGACCAGTTTGGTGTGGAGGAGCTAGCGTTCCTAATGTCAGCCCTCAAGTACTCCCAACCAGTCATATTTTCAATCAGTGTCAATGGCTTGGCATCTATGACAGCTATTTTATCTAATGGAAATTACCAGAAACATGGCCTGTCAGGGGTACTTTAGGATTAAGGTTGGGAACCACCATTGTAGGCAATTGTGCTCTTCCAGCCTTGTGGTAACAGCTTGGCGAAGAGCCTTTTCTGTTACAGCATGACTGTGCCCTGTGTACAAAGCCAGCTCCATAAAGACATGGTTTGACCAGTTTGGTGCAGGGGAACTCTAGTGTCTTGTAGAGAGCCCTGACCTCGACCCTACAGAACACCTTTGGGATGAACTGGAAAGGTTTTTTTGGTGCCCAATGTGAGGCCTGGTCTTCTCATCCAACATCAGTACCTGACCTAACAAATGTCAAAAATCCCCACACCTCTACAAAATCCTGTGTAAAGCCTCTGTAGACAAGTGGAGGATGTATTGGCCACAATGGGGGAGGGGGAGCAACTCCATAATGGTCATGGTTTTGGAATTTATCTCCAATAAGCTCAAATAGGTGTGATGGGCAGAGGAGCTAGTGTTCTGCACAGATCCCTGACCTCAGCCCAACTTCATGCTAACTGATGAACTGAATGCCAACTGTGAGCCAGGTCTTCTCATTCAACATTAGTACCTGACCTCATAAATTTCCATAGGCTTTCCAAAATCTTGTGGAAGGTTATTTCTACAAAAGGAGGCAACTCCATATTTATAGCCTTGGTTTTAGAAGGAATGTCTGACAATCTCATAGTTGTGATCAGGGCTCTCCCCCCCCCCCCCCCCCCAGAGAAAAAGTGCAAAAACTCCCCCTTTGAGTCACCCCTTTTCTCCACCTCTACCCACCTCCGAGCAACCTCTACCTACCTCCCATTACTGCCCTTTTAGAGAATACAGAACCAAGTATCATTTTGTGGTGATAAGTAATTTGTATGAAATTTGTTAAGAAAAGCAGTAAAATAGATCCCCTGTAGCCAGCAACAATAAAGCCCCCTCTAGCAACAATAGATCCCAACATTAATGGGCCACCCGAAACAAAATCCCCCCAGCAGCAACATAGCTCCTCACAGCCAGCATCAATAGACTCCAGCAGCAATAGTCCCCTCCCTCAACAGTAGATCTCTCCCAGCCATAGCTGACCCCTCAGCGATAAGACCCACCCCTCAGCAATAGGTCCCCCACCAGTAATAACAAACCCCCCCTGCAAAAATAGATCCCCTCCAGGTAGATTAGATCCCTCAGCAGCCAGCATCAATAGACTCTGCAGCACACCTTACCATTACATACAATCAGTGCTGGAGGTGCCAGAACTGCGTTCCCCCTGAAAAAAGCCCTGGTTGTGAGGGTCAAGGGTCATCCAACCTTTGACAATAGGGGATATTAATTGCACTTCAGTGGCTACAACTGACACACTGACATTTTTCTTGACTTGGCTGGGTCATTGGTAGTGAAAATAAATATTATAGTGACCTCCACCCAGAACGGTTATCCATTCAAATAATTTGCAACATTGTAGCAATCATTTTCCAGGAAGCAGATCCATTGGACTACAATGGATGGAGGCTGAACCTTAGATTAGAAATGTCTGGGACCCCCCCCCCCCAGCAACACTGTCCACCACTCACTTGTAGGACCCTAGAAAGACCTCCCACAGACCATGTGCTGAACCCTACCTGTAAAAATACAATCTTTCAGAGCGTCACTATTAACGATGAACTCTTCTCCTTGCTCCATGGTGGAAGTGGACGGGCCAGGCTCCATCTTGGCACCTTTACAACCGGAAACTGGGGTAGCTAAAAAAAACTTCCAACTGGGGGCAGCTAAAAACGTCCAACTGGGGATGGCAACCAAACTCTGCTATAAAAACCAAGATTCACACAGAATTAAAAAAAAGTGGTTAAAAAAAAAAAAAAAAAAGGAACACAGATACACTTATTGAACATTTCCACCAATTACTATCATTTCAGAAAGACCCAGTTCACACTGGATGCGACAAGAGCTCCAACTTGTCGCATCAGAAGTCAGACCCCGCTGAGTGCAGTGGAACCCTTCCAATTGGTGCAACTTGAGTCACCCCGACTTAGAAAAAGGTTCCTGCACTACTTTAGGTCTGACTTGCATTGCCTTCTGTTAACAGAAGTCGCATGCAAGGCATGCCGAAAGTTGCGCTGGGGTCCGGCTTTGAAGCCGCGACAGTGTGGACCCGGGCTTAGTGTCACTTTTACAGACAGCATTCAACAGGTTTTAGGCCTCATTAATGTCAGTGTACACCTGTGTGAAGGGCCACGTAGGTGTTCTATACAGCCCCATGCAGAAAGTTCAATTGAGGTCTATTTGGAACAGAGGCTGCATGGACACAGCCACCACTCCCAATCTGACAACCATGCAGGTTCGGGTGAGTTCAGGAACACATACACCCTGCGTTTGGGAGACCCACATCAGCAGGATGTAAAATTGGAAGAATGCAGCCCCTCTGTCCCAACAGTTATCAATGGGGCTGCAGGAATGGGCAATGTAATGAGTTACTATTGCTGTTCCATTGTTTAAGAAGATTTTAGGTGGGTCGCCCGACCCAGATTTTAGGTGGGTCGCCCGACCCAGATTTTAGGTGGGTCGCCCGACCCAGATTTTAGGTGGGTCGCCCGACCCAGATTTTAGGTGGGTCGCCCGACCCAGATTTTAGGTGGGTCGCCCGACCCAGATTTTAGGTGGGTCGCCCGACCCAGATTTTAGGTGGGTCGCCCGACCCAGATTTTAGGTGGGTCGCCCGACCCAGATTTTAGGTGGGTCGCCCGACCCAGATTTTAGGTGGGTCGCCCGACCCAGATTTTAGGTGGGTCGCCCCGACCCAGATTTTAGGTGGGTCGCCCGACCCAGATTTTAGGTGGGTCGCCCGACCGTTCTCTATGGATTGACACAATTTGGGGGGGGGGGATTTGCTAAAACTAGAGCATGCAAAATCTGGTGCAGCTCTGCATAGACACCAATCAGCTTCCAGGTTTTATTGTCAAAGCTTAATTGAACAACCTGAAATTCAAAGCCGATTGGCTACCATGCAGAGTTGCACCAGATTCTGAATGCTCTAGAATTAGAGCTAAGTGCGGTGACACCTTGCACTCACTATGTTTTCAGTCTGCCGAGTTGAATGCTTGCCATCAATTCAACATGGGAAGACTGTGGACATCTATTGGCCAAAAGGAATTAGTACAGGGGAGCTTGTCTGTGATAGGCTGAATAATGCAGCCAAAGTGGAAAAAGAAGAAAAAAAAAAAAAAAAAAAAAAAAAAAAAAAAAGGGAAGAAGAATAGAATACCTGTGCATTCCGTGCAGGCAAAATGGCCTTCACATTTGGTGGTGGTGGTGGTGGGTGGTGGGTGGTGGGGGTGGGGGTGGGGGGGGGGGGGGGGGAGTGACGTTGCCCCATTGATGGCATCAGTAAAGGGGGGGGGGGTGGTCAGTGCCCAAAGGGCCAGACAAAGGCTAGCAAAGGGCCACAGTTTGGAGACCACTGTACTACACCAACCTTTCGCAAACCTTCCCCCCCGAGAAGATAGATATATTTTTTTTCAGGTCTCAGGGAACCCCTGCTAATATTGGTCCATTGGGGGGGGGGGGGGGGGGGGGGTGATTGGGGAAAAAGCCCCTTACATCGGTGGCCGTTGGAAGGAATGCTCCCCTTGCAGTGGTTGCCATAAATGTCACCCTTACAGTCAGAAAAAAAAAAAAAAAAAAAAGGAAGAAGAAGATCACCAATGTCGTGCCATTTGCTCTGCCATGTGATGTTGGACCCGAGACTTTGCAGAGAGTTCAAATGGCCTCAGCACAAGGGTGGAGATTGGTTGCACTCAAGGAACTCCTGCTAATATTAGTCCATCAGGGTTCATTAGGAAAACGCCCGTTACATTGGTTGCCAACGGACAACTAAAAATATCATTGGATGTCATTGGTTCTGCCAAGCGGTGATGGACCTGGGACTATACAGGCACCATCACGTGGGAGCGCAAAAATCCACAGCATGAGGAACATCAGTTGAGAATGGCTGCACCATACAGTCTGATTGGGTTTTGCACAAGTCTGAATAATTGGATACAAACTGAATGGCCTGTCCTTTTATTACATAGTTTTGGTAAATCTAAAGGACATCATACAATCAGATTTTATAGTGTTTACCATCCCCCAAGCTTTAACCGACCCATATTACAGTTCATTGCAGAGAGAGAGACCTCACACCTTACCTGACCAGGAACTCACAGAGCCACCATCTTGCTACACCCAGAACTAATGAGGAGGAATTTCAGTCTGGGGGCTTCACTGGGGATTAAATAGTTTTGCTGCTGAGAGATTTAACCAGGTGTTGCCCGTTTTCACATTAGAAGCACATTTATTACAATGACTTGTAAATGGGGGCATTGTGGGTAATTAAATCACTGCACAAGCCCTTGCCATTGCTTGTTCACACTAATGGCAAGGGCTTCTGCTGCTCTGAAAAGCGATCGGTTGAATCACTTTACAGAGGTGTTTGACAGTCAGTGAGGGGGCGACACGTCACTGTTTTAAACCCTTATATGTGCCGGGGCAGTTGTAGAGTAGTCCCATAGTCCCATTTTCTTGAATAGGTCATGCTCGGGGGCAGGCAGGAGGGGGTAAAATTCCTGCCGCAGCATGTGTACCCCCCCTGACCATTGCCTTTGCAGCTAAAAAGGGAGGGGGTGGTAAAAAGAAGACTCAACCCTGTGGTTTTATTGCCCCCCCCAACCGCTAGTGTAAACGAGCCCTTCGGGGTCCTTGCACATGGGGCTGATGTAGGAACGCCACATCTTTATAAGAACGTAAAAATTCTAATTATAAGAAAATCCGCTTCTGAAGAGGGAGGTGTGATTTATGCGCATAAAATAAGCCCTTGAAAGCGATTGGGCTGCATTCAGAGCAGTGAAAAATAAAAGCCTGAACACCAAAAAATGTGGCGTTTTTAGCGCCCCCGTGTGGAAGAGCCCTTATGTATATAGCTTCAGATAGGGATAAGCTCAGGTGTATTCAGACACGAGCCGGGAAGCTATCAAAACCAACAGCCAATCATAGAAGGAGGAGACATTCCCAGTATGCAGAGGGTTAACAGCAATGGCTGCCCCCCAATACGTTTAATAGAGTTCAATTAAATGTACGTACCCTGCAAACATTCACAGCTGTGGTGGCAGGATAGCCTAGGCTGTTGCATAGTGCCCCATCATTGGTATCAGTGGGAGGAATAGTGTCCCATCATTGGTGTCAGTGGGAGGAATATTGCCCCATCATTGGTGTCAGTGGGAGGAATAGTGTCCATCATTGGTGTCAGTGGGAGGAATAGTGTCCCATCATTGGTGTCGGTGGGAGGAATAGTGCCCCATCATTGGTGTCGGTGGGAGGAATAGTGTCCCATCATTGGTGTCGGTGGGAGGAATAGTGCCCCATCATTGGTGTCTGTGGGAGGAATAGTGCCCCATCATTGGTGTCGGTGGGAGGAATAGTGTCCCATCATTGGTGTCGGTGGGAGGAATAGTGCCCCATCATTGGTGTCGGTGGGAGGAATAGTGCCCCATCATTGGTGTCAGTGGGAGGAATATTGCCCCATCATTGGTGTCGGTGGGAGGAATAGTGCCCCATCATTGGTGTCATTGGGAGGAATAGTGCCCCATCATTTATGTTGGTGGGAGGACTAGTGCCCCATTGTTGGTGTCTACGGGTTTAAGGGTGATCATCATTGGTATCAGTGGGAGGAATAGTCCTCCATAGTCGGTGTCGGTGGGAGGAATAGTGCCCCATCATTGGTGTCAGTAGAAGGAATAGTGTCCCATCATTGGTATCAGTGGAAGGAATAGTGCCCCATCATTGGTGTCAGTGGGAGGAATAGTGCCCCATCATTGGTGTCGGTGGGAGGAATAGTGCCCCATCATTGGTGTCGGTGGGAGGAATAGTGCCCCATCATTGGTGTCGGTGGGAGGAATAGTGCCCCATCATTGGTGTCAGTGGGAGGAATAGTGCCCCATCATTGGTGTCGGTGGGAGGAATAGTGCCCCATCATTGGTGTCGGTGGGAGGAATAGTGCCCCATCATTGGTGTCGGTGGGAGGAATAGTGCCCCATCATTGGTGTCGGTGGGAGGAATGGTGCCCAAAGAGCCAGATAAAGGCAAGCAAAGGGCTGCAGTTTGGAGATTACTGGTTTAAAACATACCCTGCGCTTTTCTCACCCTCAGCCCTCCTTTCCCCAGCTACAAATGCTCCGTTTTCTTCGCCCCCCATTCAGCTGTAGGGAGTAATAGAGGAAGTCTGGTGTAAGCTCTGAGACACATTAGCCAGGCTGAGAATTTTCTCCCTGCCTCCATGTGACAGCACTGGGCCAATCACCCAGCACCAAAGCAGTTCCATGCAATGAGTCACATGATCCCCCGTACCCAGACGTATGTTCTTTCACTGCAGAGTGAAGGAATGGTGAGTGTGTGCTGCCGCCGGGTATTAAAATGTGTCTGAAGGCAAAACTTACATTTTTTTTTAGCAGTGGGTGGAGCAGGGAAGGGTTAGAACACCCCTCTCTATTTGTACTGGTGACCAGAGGTTTGCTATAAAAGCCATCCCTACTGAACCCTATCCCCCACTTCCTTCTTGCTATTCTTCCCAGTAAAGAAATCTAAATGGTCCAGATATTTATCTGAATCCATGGTCACATGATGCACAGGGTCCCTGGTCTTCTTTCTCCTGAAGTACAGAGGGCGGTCCTTCTTCAGGCGCCGACCTGGACTTTTTGCATTGGCTGTTAATTAACGGGATCCCTATGGTTCCTGAAGGGCTCCGATGATGTCCCAACCAGAGGTGAAAACAAGACCATTCGGCATCCTCCCCAGACTGCCATGGTGGATCACCGGTCTTCACTCCCAGAAGAGGAGAAATAGAGGGTGGAGGCAACATCAGAATGGACGGAATAATCATCACTGTATTTTGGTAACTTAAGAGTACATGGAGACATCTGTTGTAGAAATAATGGCGTCTACGTCTTCACCATTGGGACTATGTGTACTTATAAGTCAACTGACTTGTATAGCAGTGCATATTCCATCAGCAGCTTGGCCAGGTGAGTGATTGGCTGTTGGGCCAGCACATGATTGATCACATAATCAATTTCCAAGCTAACTGGTGACTTGGACACTCTGCATTGGCTGGTTGAGTACACATAGTCCCAATGGCATCCTCCCCGGACTGCTGTGGTGGATCACTGTTCTTCACTCCAAGAAGAGGAGCCATAGAGGGTGGAGGCAACAATTTTCTGGAAAGTAGATTTGAATGACTGAGCGACTTGTCCGGAGAAAGACTTTTGAATGGACAGAATAATTATCAGCATATTGTGGTAACTTAGAACAGTGGTCATCGACCCTGTCCTCAGGGCCCACTAACAGGCCAGGTTTTATGTATTATCTTGGGGAGATGCAGACTAGAATACTGCAATCACTGAGCAGCAAATGATATCACCTGTGATGTATTTCAGTTATCTTGCAAACCTGGCCTGTTAGTGGGTCCTGAGGACAGGGTTGATGACCACTGACTTAGAGTACATGGAGAGATCTTTTGTAGAAATAATGGAGTCTACATATTCACCATTGGGATGATGCGTGCTCAATAAGTCAACTAACTGGTACAGCAGTGCATAGGCCACCAACAGCTTGGCCAAATGGGGTATTGGCTGTTGGACAAGCACATGATTGGTCACGTGACCAACATCCAAGCTACCTGGTGACTTGGACACTTTGTGTTGGCTGTTCATTGATGGGGTCCCTAGGGTTCCCTAATGCCGCGTACACACGGTCGGACTTTTCGTCTACAAAAGTCCGACAGCCTGTCCGACAGACTTCCGACGTACCTTCGGCGGACTTGCGGCAGACTTTCTTACGAACGGACTTACACACACACGACCACACAAAAGTACGACAGCCTAGTACGCGGTGACGTACACCAAGTCCGACGAGACTATAAAACGGAAGTTCAATAGCCCGTACGACACCCTTTGGGCTCCTTCTGCTAATCTCGTGTTTATCTCGTGTTAGTAGAAGTTTGGTGAGAGACGATTCGCGCTTGTGAGACTCGTATTTTTCAGTTCGTTTTAACTGTTGTTCAGTCTGTGCTTGTGAGGTTTGTATCTGCTTTTCAGTGCGTTTGGTCAGTTGGCATTGAGAAATCTTTGTTTTATTGGCCGCTCGTTCCTGATTTTCAGGTCGTTCTTCACAGGCCTTGCTGTTCTTCAGTGCGTTCTGTTTAGTGCGTTCTGACCAGCCGACCGTTTTGAAGCCATGTTACCTGTACGTACTCGTCGTAGAGCTCGTGCATTGTATGTGCTTGGTGCTGTAGTTTATTCTTCAGCCCAAGACCAGTCCATGAACAGGGCGAGGAGGAGTTCATGGACCAAGAATTGGTTGCTTCAGCGTGACCAGTTCTGTCACATGCCTTTGCTCCGTGAGATCCGTGAGAATAATCCTGAGGATTTCAGGAACTTTCTCCGGATGACGGACCCCGTTTTTGACCGTTTGTTGGCTTTGCTGACCCCCTATATCAGCAGGCAGGATACCTGCATGAGGCAAGCCATCACTCCGGAGCAGAGGCTGGTCGCTACCTTGCGGTATTTGGCCACAGGGAGAAGCCTGCAGGACCTTAAGTTCTCGACAGGCATCTCCCCCCAGGCTCTGGGGATCATTATCCCAGAGACCTGTTCTGCCATCATACAGGTCCTGCAGAAGGACTATATTAAGGTAAGATATTTTTCTTTTATTAGCATCACATGTTCTTTTATGTAATCTTTGATAATATAATGTATTTCTTGCTTCAAACACTACTTACCATCATTGCAATATAGTGTGAATGTCCCCTTTTTATCCTCACACATGCTGGATTTTTTTCCTGTTATTTTTTGTCATGCATGTATATTTTCCTTCAATAACCTTCCCAGCATGAAGTGATGGGAACATATCCACCTAGTCTACTCATTTTGAATGTATTTTGTTTGAGTGTATTTAGTGTGCTGCTAATGAGCAATTATCTAGATTTCACAAACCCCCCCCCCCCCCCCCCCCCACCTAAACTCACTCCAAATAGTTTGCTGCTAATGAGCAATTATCTAGATTTCACAACCCCCCCACCCCCACCCTCGTTAAAATTTGCTGGAATGTTCTGTGGTGTTGATTTGTCTAAAGCAAATATATGTTGCACTTTGCAAAATGCATGTGCACTCTACAAGTGCATTTGTTCCAGTGCTTTAGTAAATGAGCAGAAGCTCTGCTGATTTCCATCATCAAATCATATGCAAGCCTCAAAGTGTTTTCATTAATTGCCCTTGCATGTGATTGTGTACTCCTTGCAACATGAATGCCTTTTTACATTACCTCATTTACTGTAAGCTGGTTAGCAACTGCACCTGCAGAGTGCGACAACTGCAGTCTTGTAGCCTTTTTAGTCCCTAAATTCCTGCGTGTCCTAAAAGTAATTTTTTTTTAGGGATTTCACAACCCCCTAAAATGTAATCAATGTTCCATCAGAGGGGGTGAGCAATCTGATAAGTGTGCCTTTCCATATTAGTTATTCCAGAACAATTAAATTATTGAATGTTATACTGATGCTGGGGAATAATGTTTTTAATTGTCTAATTTTCTTGCAATGTTAGCTTCCAAATTAATTGATTTTGGTTTTCTTGTTTGATTTCCCAGTTTCCTTCAACGCCACAGGAATGGCAGACTGTGGCATCCCATTTTGCCAGCCGTTGGGACTTTCCCAATTGTGGAGGGGCTATAGATGGGAAACATGTCCACATTGTGCCACCACCCCATTCGGGGTCATATTATTTTAATTATAAGGGGTTCCACAGTATTGTTTTAATGGCGGTGGTGTCGGCACACTATGATTTTTTATATGTGGACGTGGGGAAGAATGGCCGGATGTCGGATGGAGGAGTATTTGCCCAGACGGAGTTCTGCCAGCGTCTCCAGAGTGGTGGCCTGGGATTGCCACCTGATGAGGATAACGTGGAAGGACTCCCCTTTGTCTTCATTGCCGATGAAGCCTTCGCTCTCAGCAAGCACCTCATGAGGCCATTCCCCCAAAGAACCCTCACCCCGGAGAGGAGGGTTTTTAATTACCGGCTGGCCAGAGCTAGAAGAGTGGTTGAGAATGCGTTTGGAATTCTGGCCAGCCGGTTCCGCCTGTTTCAAACAGCCATTAATTTGGCGGAATACAAACTTAATTTTATCATTTTATCGTGCTGCATTCTGCACAACTTTTTAAATAAGCATGCTCCAAATTATATAGGCACAGTTGGGCCTGATGCCGGACAAATAGAAGCCAACCTTACAGGCCTGGATACTGTCCGTACTGGCTTGGCCCCCCAAAGTGCCCGTCAAGTTAGACAGCAATATGTTAATTATTTTATGGGTAGGGGGGCCATTGCAATGGGCCAGGATATATAATTTTTGACAATAAAAAAATTATTGATGAAATCTTGCATTATATTTATTGCTTGCCTTTCTTTTGGGCTGTCTCCTAGGTTATGGTCGAGCAGTTGTAGTGCCAACTGTATTGTAATTTTAAATGTCTAAATAAGCTCCATTGCCACTGTAAACAACTTTTTTACAATTATAACTAAAATGATACTGAGCCTTGAAATAACAAACCACACATTTATTTAATTCCTATAAGGAGATGTTTTTATTAATGGTTGTTATGCATTCAGTTCTGCATTTAGTATAAAATGTTCATAGACAAAAATAGAATGATATCTTAATAATGTAGCAAAATATAATTATATCTAAATATTTATACCTAATCCACAAAAAAAATATTTTTGGCTTTTTGATTTTCACAAACAGGCTTTTTTTTTTGTTTTGGGAAAATCAAGTTTTGTTTTGTGTTTTTTTTTTTTTTTTTTTCAAGCAATTTTTTTGTTTATGTTTTTTTTTTTTTTAGCAAGTTATTTTTGTTTTTATTATTTTTTTTTAAGAAAGTTTGTATATTTTTTTTTTTGGTTTTTTAAAATCAAGTGTTTTTTATTTTTTTTGGTTTTTTAAAATCAAGTTTTTAATTTTTTTTTGCTTTTTTAAAATCAAGTGTTTTTTATTTTTTTTGGTTTTTTAAAATCAAGTTTTTAATTTTTTTTTGCTTTTTTAAAATCAAGTTTTTTATTTTTTTTGCTTTTTTAAAATCAAGTTTTTTATTTTTTTTGCTTTTTTCAAATCAAGTTTTTTATTTTTTTTGCTTTTTTCAAATCAAGTTTTTTATTTTTTATGGTTTTTTAAAATCAAGTTTTTTATTTTTTTTGGTTTTTTAAAATCAAGTGTTTTTTATTTTTTTTGGTTTTTTAAAATCAAGTTTTTTATTTTTTATGGTTTTTTAAAATCAAGTTTTTAATTTTTTTTTGCTTTTTTAAAATCAAGTGTTTTTTATTTTTTTTGGTTTTTTAAAATCAAGTTTTTAATTTTTTTTTGCTTTTTTAAAATCAAGTTTTTTATTTTTTTTGCTTTTTTAAAATCAAGTTTTTTATTTTTTTTGCTTTTTTAAAATCAAGTTTTTTATTTTTTTTGCTTTTTTCAAATCAAGTTTTTTATTTTTTATGGTTTTTTAAAATCAAGTTTTTTATTTTTTTTGGTTTTTTAAAATCAAGTTTTTTATTTTTTTTGCTTTTTTAAAATCAAGTTTTTTATTTTTTATGGTTTTTTAAAATCAAGTTTTTTATTTTTTTTGTTTTTTTAAAATCAAGTTTTTATTTTTTTTTTGGTTTTTTAAAATCAAGTTTTTTATTTTTTATGGTTTTTTAAAATCAAGTTTTTTATTTTTTTTTTGTTTTGTGTTTTTTGGAAAATCAATTTTTATTTTTTTGTGGATTTTTGA